>NC_083703.1:50586666-50889696 GCF_033118175.1 Dama dama
CCATCCTAAAGGAGGTCAGTCCCGGGTGTACATTGGAAGGACTGGTGTTGAAGCTGGAACTCCAATACTTTGGCCACCTGATGCAAAGAGCTGACTCATTGGAGAAGACCCTGATTCTGGAAAGATTGAGTGCAGGAGGAGAAGGGGACGACACAAGGTAAGATGGTTGGATGGCATCACCAACTCAATGAATATGTGTTTGGATGGACTCCGGGAGTTGGTGATGGACAGGGAGGCCTGGAGTGCTGCAGTTCATGGGGTCACAAAGAGTCAGACACGACTGAGCAATTGAACTGAACTGAACTGAACTGTGATTGCTCAGCCACTGAACATGAGATTATGATTTATCTTTTAATTTGTTTTTTTTTTTTTTAATGGATAAAAACCATAGAAGAATGTAAGTGGTAAAGTAGGACACAAAATGAATGCCAATACATTTTATTTTCCTCAGTTTCCCAGGGTCCCATGAGGTGTGTGGTTTTTATGGTACTGGAAGAAAAAGATGAGATAGACAACACCAGGCAAGATAGATGATGTAAGTCATCTTAAGGCAAGGGAAGCATTTTCTTTGATCACAGCACTGCTAAGCATCAAGCATAAGTAAAGGACCTTTCTTCAGGTCAATAAATAGAACAAAATAACTAAACTCATTCTCATACCAACAAGATGCCTCAAAAAATTTAGCTCAATATTTTCCCTTTTTTTAGCCATTGACTCTGAAACAAACACAACAACAAATTCAAAGATAAATCATAATCTCATGTTCAGTGGCTGAGCAATCACAGTTCAGTTCAGTTCAGTTCAGTTGCTCAGTCGTGTCTGACTCTTTGTGACTCCATGAACTGCAGCACTCCAGGCCTCCCTGTCCATCACCAACTCCCGGAGTCCACCCAAACCCATGTTCATTGAGTCAGTGATGCCATCCAACCATCTTATCCTCTGTCGTCCCCTTCTCCTCCTGCACTCATCAAGAATTGATTGCACTGAATAGATGTGTTACTGAGTCCAAGCTCATATTGCTCACTGCATGATAGGCAAATAATTTGAGAGACAAGTTATCGAGGCAAGGAATAGTGATTTTATTTGAAAAGCCAGCACACTAAGAAGATAGCAGACTAGTGTCCTAAAGAACCATCTTCCTCGAATCAGAATTCAAGTTTACTTTATACTAAAAGGGGAAGGGCTGTGACTGACTGGTGCAAACTTTTCAGTGTTGGCCAGATTCTGGAGAGGATGAATCCTTTGCTCTTGTAGATTCCCATGTAGATCTGGTCATAATGTTTCTGTAAACCTCCAGCAAGACAAATGCTATTTTCATTGTATAGCCTTTTATCTCTATATAAAAGACAAGTGTTCTATCCTTAAAGGTAAAGCCTGAGAGGCAAAACCTTGAGAATGAGCTGTCATGTACTTTTCAGGCTATTGGTGACATTTTTTACAAAGGTGAAGAACAGAGCCAGCATGACTAAGTACAGACAACAGAGAAAAAAGTTTAAAAAAAATAAGGTCATAATGGAGTCAGTTTTATCCTTCCCTGTTACAGATGTATGGATTATACTAATTACTTTATTAAATTGATGGCACAATTTGCTGGAACTGGACCAGTCTTCCATGGACAGAGTCATACTGTCATGCAATCATGTGCAGAAATGTCTACCTGGCTCAACCCCTCTCTATGATATAAAAGTGCCCTGAATATTGCAAGGCAGTATTAGTTCCAATTTTGCTATGGTAAATAATTAGCTATGGAATTGTGACAAATATTTTCACTTTCATGGTCCTCCTTTTCTGAATTTTAATATAGGTGGGATGGATTTCTATCAGCTGAGAATCTTTCTATTTTAGGGAAAGGAAAACTCTCTTAAATTCAATCCAAACAGAAAATTTATTAGTCTAAATAACTAAAACATCAAGGAGTAAATTGATTGTAATGAACAATTTGATTAGAACTTAATTAAGCAGATCTGAACTCTCACTTCCTTCCCTTTTCTTCAACCCTACCCTATGCAGTAGAAAAACCAGATCCCAGAATTGTCAATATGACATTATTCTTTGTGCCCATAGTCTTTGAAGTTAAAAAAAAAAATCCTTCCCCAAGAGATACTTCAAAAGCCATGACATCTATGTGGATTGGCACAACTCAGACCATATGTCTTTTTCTGCCTATCAATGTGAATCTCATTGGCCAGGTCTGGGTCACACGCCCTCTCCAGAAATGACCAGGAAGCTGAGTCCTATATGAATCACATTAACAGAAGGGCAAAAAAGAGAGATTCTCCTAAAGGAAGAGACTAGCCATGACTTCAGAAGAAGAAAGGTTGGCAGTGAAAACTAATCAACATTTATACCAATTTTAATCTAGTTCATGTCTTACAGACTCTTCTGCTGCCAAGATTTAATATTATATGCAGTATTTGAAAAATAGATGTAGTAGGGAATAACAAATATGCCTCCATATGAGATCTCTTCCTTTTATTTTAATCTTTGTGCTCTTTTGCCTGTGTTTAGTCAGGCTGGCTCTGTAACTTTTGTAAAAAAGAAAAGAAAAGAAAAATGCTGCCTACAGCATAATATACAGGATAGCCTATTCTCAGGGTTCTAACCTTTAACAGTTCATTCATATTAGGTTAAAAAGTTGGAGAACAGAGAATAACATTTGACTTGTTCCAGGCTTATAGGAACATCATGACCTGACCTACTTGGACAGTTGCAATAACAAAAGAATCTGACACTAAGAAGTTTGAAACAACTAACTATGTCCCCCCCTTAGTTTGCCTTTAAAAGTGATTTGCTGAAAACCTTCAAGGAGTTCAGGATTTATTTAGGCATGCATCTCATTTCATGGTTCTGCAATAAACCTTTCTCTGCTACAAACCAACATTTTGGTTTGTTTGGCCTCACTGTTCATCAGGCACATGAACTTGTGTTTGGTGATAGATGCAATTTTAAAGTAAAGAAATGAATGACCCATTTGAGAAACATACTTAACCATTGAATTAGTAAATCAGCACTCGTTTTATATCAACTAATTTATGTCTATCTTTATTACATTGGCATACATAAACTGGAAAGATGACTTTCTCTAATTGGTCAAAAATTGTACCTTGGAAAATAGGAACTGTAGATAGTCATCAGACAAAAAACAGGACAATCTCTTAATCCTTCTGCAGAGGTATCTTGGCCGGCGGGGGCGGGGGGTGGGTAACGAGGGATGGGGAACAAGGGGTGCAGACAGGAGACAAGCAAACATATTCCTTTTGTTTTTACAAGTAAACAGTAAGAACAATTGTATATATCAGAAGAAACTGAAGGGAAATTTGCCAGATAAGGATCTGTTTAGTTATGGAGGCCCTGGTATTACACAGTTACATTTATATAATGTATGTCACATTTTGCATTTCAGGAGCTTGTCATTAAGTAGAAGAAAGTAATACTTTCTTTGTTGCTTGTAGACCCCTGTGTATAGTTCCCCGAGACTTTAGTTTTTTCCTACTTTGTGCTCTGGCCATGGTGCTGAATGCTGAAGGTCCACAACTTGGTCAGCCCAGGGCTGACTTGAAAAGTGCAGGCTCAAATTATGGATTCAAAGCCACTATGGGTACTTACATTTTGAAGGAAAGAGATGCTTTCTGACTTTTTTGAGAAAGAGGAGAGTTTGTGACATGTGATAAGGCAAAGACCTTGAATGGAAGGAATGTTGTGCTATTGTCTCTAAATCAGAAAACAGTATTTATCTTTCCCTTCTTATAAAACTATGGTTAATTTTTCCAATTCAGTATGATCCAGAGTCCTTAATTAATTTGGAGAACAGGTTAATTATCAAAACTACTTACATTAGTAAGGAAAAAGGCTCACACTACCTTGAGTCAAAAAAGAAAAAAAAAAATACTTTCTTAGAATGTAAGTTCAATGTGCACAAAGTTTTATTTGTTTTGTATGCCACTACTGCATCTCTACTCATCAAACTATCTCACACACAGAAAACACTAAACAATGTTTCTTTTTTTTCCTTAAAGAGATTTTTCCTCATCTTTTGGTCCCTTATATTGAACAAGTCACTATGCTACTTGTCCCATTTTCTTTTATATAAGATATTCCTGGATAATAGGGTGGTGATTAAGTGAGCATATATGAAGGATATTAGAGTTTCATGTAATTGTCACTAAATAATTCAGTACAACAGAAAAGAGAAAATGAAGTACATTCTCATGATTTCATTTTCAGAATGAAAATGTCTGTCTTAATACTCAGAGTTTTTAATTTACATTAGAGTCCAAATATTTTTAAAAAATGAAAGCATCAATGCAAAGTATCTTTAATATCATGCAATTGACTGTTAATCCCATTTCAACTTTTATAGATACATTTACTATAACCTTCTAAATAAGGCAATGTGAATGTGAATGGTAAATAATCCTTTTTTTGTTGTTCAGTTGCTAAGCATGTCTGACTCTTTGTGACCCCATGAACTGCAGAACATCAGGTTTCCTTGTCCTTCACTATTTCCCTGAGTTCCTCAAACTCATGTCCATTGAGTCAGTGATAGCATCTAACCATCTCATCCTCAGTTGCCCTCTTGCAGCAGGGCCTTTTCCCATGAGTTGGCCCTTCCCATCAGGTGGCCAAAGTATTGGAGCTTTAGCTTCAACATCAGTCCTTCCAATGAATAGTCAGGGTTGATTTCCTTTAGGATTGACTGGTTTGATCTCCTAGCTGTCCAAGAGACTATCAAGAGTCTTTTCCAGCACCACAGTTTGAAAGCAGCCACATTCTTCAGTGCTCGACCTTCTTTATAGTCCACCTCTCACATCCATATAAGACCACTGGAAAAACCATAGCTTTGACTACACAGACCTTTGTCAGCAAACTCTCTGCTTTTTACTAGGCTGTCTAGGTTTGTCATAGCTTTTCTTCCAAGGAGCATCTTTTAATTTTTTGGCTGCAGTCACCATCTGCAGTGATTTTGGAGCCCAAGAAGTTGAAATCTATCACTGTTTCCACTTTTTCCCCATCTAATTGCCTTGAAGTAATGAGACTGGATGCCATGATCTTAGTTTTTTCAATCTTTAGTTCCTCTTCACTTTCTGCCATTAAAGTTGCATATCTGCATATGCAGATATCTGCATATCTGAGGCTATTGCTATTTCCCCCAGCAACCTTGGTACAAGCTTCTGAGTCATCCAGTCCAGCATTTCACATTATGTACTCTGCCTGTAAGTTAAAAAAGCAGGGTGACAATACACATACAGCCTTGATGTATGCCTTTCTCCCAATTTTGAACCAGTCTGTAGTTCCATGTCTGATTCTAACAGTTGCTTCTTATACTGCAAACAGGTTTCTCAAGAGGCAGGTAAGGTGGTCTGGTATTCCCATCTCTTGAAGAATTTTCCAGTTTGTTGTGATCCACACATCAAAGTCTTTAGCTTAGTCACTGAAGAATAAGCAGATGTTTTAGAGGAAGTTTAAAAATGAAACTTGAGAGTTGCCAACTAAGATATAAATACTTAAAATAATTCAAATAGATATTAAATAGTGTAGAAATCATTGAAATATTAGTACAAAAAAAGGAAATGAGTAAATCAACAATATTAAAACAAAATTATATGTTAGTTAAAAATCATTTTTAAGGACAAGGTGAACTGGAGCCCAGTCAGCCAGGCTATGATGGGTTTAATAGATATGGACAGGGACTGGAAAGATTCCTATCAGTTCCAGGAGCTGGGCCAGTCACATACACACACACACATACACACATGCATACACATACATAGGCAGACACACACACAAATCAGTTTCAGGGGAAAATGTTAGTAACAAAGAGATTTGATACATCCAACAGATGTATCTGTGCCTGAGCGACCATATCCCCAAATAATTCTGTCAGTATATTTGATACAATACAATACAAAAATTTGTTCAATACTATGGCAATTTTAAAAAAGCTTAGTTACTGCTTAAATGAAAATTCCACTTATAATGTTATCAAATTATTCAGCAATTCTAGATTAAGCATATTTTAATTACTTCAAAATGCTTCTGTCAAATTTTCTTCTGTTATGAGAAATATATTATTTATAAGTTTTTTTGTTTTAATATTATTATAGGGTTACAGGAAATTTTGTATACACACATACACACACATGGTGGTCCTGAGCACCCTTTAAGTACCTTCCCCCAATGTCAGCATCTTTCATAATTAATAGTAAAATATAAATGCCACGGAATTGAGTTAATACAAACCATAGACCGTTTTCAGAATTTTACAAGTCACACATGCATTCATGTGCATGTGTGTGTGCGTATATATAGTTCTATGACATTTTATTAAATATGAAGCTGCATGAAGCTACTACTACAATCAAGATGAAGAATTGTTCTACCCCACATTAAAACCTTATAGCCACCTACATTCCTTACTTCTGAAGCCCTATACCCTTGAAATCACCAATCTGTTTTCCATCCCTATAATTACAGTATTTCAGAAATGTTATTTGAATTGGTTCATTCACTACAGACTGAACTATGGACTGAACTATGAGCTAAAGTTCAGAACAGTGTACAGAAGGCAGTAATCAAAATCATTTCAAAGGTAAAGAAATGCAAGAAAGCAAAGTGTTTGTCTGAGGAGCTTTAACAAATAGCTGAAGAAAGAAGAAATGTGAAAGGCAAGAAAAAAAAGGGAAAGATACACCCAACTGAATGCAGAGTTCCAGAGAATAGCAAGGAGAGATAAAACCTTCTTAAGTGAACAATGCAAAGAAATAGAGGGGAAAATATCATGGTAAAAACTAGAGATCTTTTCAAGAAAATTGGAGATACCAAAGGAGCGTTTCATGCAAGAATGGGCATGATAAAGAACAAAAATTGTAAGGACCTAACAGAAGCAGAAGAGATTAAAAAGGGGTGGCAAGAATACACAGAAGAACTATACAAGAAAGGTCTTAATGACCCAGATAGCCATAATGGTGTGGTCACTCACCTAGAGCCAGACACCCTGGAGTACGAAGTCAAGTGGGCCTTAGGAAGTTTTACTATGAACAAAGCTAGTGGGGGTGATGGAATTCCAGCTGAGCTATTTCAAATCCCCAAAGATGATGCTGTGAAAGTACCACACTCAACATGTCAGCAAATTTGGAATCTCAGAAGTGGCCACAGACAGGAAGAGCTCAGATTTATTCCAATCCCAAGGAAGGGCAATGCCAAATAATGTTCAAACTACTGTACAGTTTCTATCATTTCACATATTAGCATGACTATAATCAAAATCCTTCAAGCTAGGCTTCAGCAGTATGTGAACTAAGAACTCCCAGATGTACAAGGTAGGTTTCAAAGAGGCAAAAGAATCAGTGATCAAAACTGTCAACATTCGTTGGATCAGGGAGAAAGCAGAGGGTTCCAGAAAAACATCTACTTCTGCCTCATTGACTATTCTAAGGTCTTTGACTGTGAGGATCACAACAAACTGTGAAAAATTCATTAAGAGATGAAAGTACCAGACCACTTTACCTATGTTCGGAGAAACCTGTATGTAGTTCAAGAAGCAATGGTTAGAACCAGACATGGAACAATGGCCTGGTTCCAAATCAGGAAAAATGTGTGATAAGACTGTATATTGTCATCCTGCATATTTAACTTATTTACAGGGAACATCATGTGAAATGACAGGCTGGATGAGTCACAAGCTGAAATCAAGATTACTGGGAGAAATATCAGCAACCTTAGATATGCAGATGATACCACTCTAGTGGCAAAAAAAAAAAAAAAAAAAAAAAAGTGAAGAGGAACTAAAGTACCTGTTGATGAGGGTGAAAGAAGAGAGTGAAAAAACTGTCATGAAACTCAACATTAAAAAAACAGAAAAACTGATATGGCATCTGGTCCTCACTTCATGACAAATAGAAGGGGAAAATGTGGAAGCAATGAGAGATTTTATTTTCTTGGGCCCCAAAGTCACTGTGGGTGGTAACTGCAGCCATGAAGTTAAAAGACGCTTCCTCCTTGGAATGAAAGCCTCAAGAAACCTAGACAGCATATTTAACAAGCAAAGACATCATTTTGCTGACAACGGAATGTATAATCAAAGCTATAGTTTTCTCAGTAGTCGTGTAAGAATATGAGAGTTGGATCATAAAGAAGGTTGAGTGAAAAAGAATTGATGTTTTTGAACTGTGGTACTGGAGAAGACTCTTGAGAATCCCTTGGACAAGGAGATCAAACCAGTCAATCCTAAAGGAAATCAACCCTGAATATTCATCGGAAGGACTAGCGCTGAAGCTGAAGCTCCAATACTTTGGCCACGTGATGCAAAGGGCAAACTCATTAGAAAAGACCCTGATGCTGGGAAAAATTGAAGGCAAAAGGAGAAGGGAGTAACAGAAAATGAGGTGGTTAGATAGCATCACCAACTCAATGAACATGAATTTAAGCAAACTCTGGGACAGCATGGAGAACAGGGGAGCTTGGCGTGCTACAGTCCATGGAGTCACAAAGAGTTAGGCTAGACTTAGGGACTGAACAACGACATGGAGGAACACATATACAGTTCAATTCATCAATCCTCTAAAACCAGAGTGGTGAAGAGAGTGAATTTGCTGGGTAAAAGTTCCCATAACAAACTATTAGAGAAAGAAAGCTTAATCAGAAAGGAGCTAGCTGAAAAACAACATACTGCAGTGTCTGAGTATGTCATAATTTATTCATTCATTATCCTACTGAAGGACATTTGGTGTTTTCCAAGGACAGGCTGTTATGCTTAAGGCTGTTATAAATATCAATATGTAGAGTTTTTTGTGGACATAAGTTTGAAATAAAAGCTTCCCTTCCAAAAAAAAAAAAAAGCTTCCCTTCTAGTAAATACCAAAGAAAATAATTGCTGGATCATATTGTAAGAGGATGTATTGTTTTGTAAGAAAGCACTTAATCATCTTCCAAAGTGACTGTATCATTTTGCATTTTCACAAGCAATGAATTAGAATCCTTGTTGCTCCACATCTTGCCAGTATTTGATGGTGTTAGCATACCAGATTTGGTCATTATAAAGGTATGTATTAGGTCATTCTGATAGGTATTTCATTACTGCTTTAATTTACATTTACTTGGTGATATAATGATGTTGAACATCTGTTCTAATGCTTGTTTGCTACCTATAGATATTTTTAGTGAGATTTTAAAGCCTTTGGCTAATTTTTAAATTTTTTTTTTCCTTATGGTGGAATTTTGGATAATCATTCTTTATCATATGTGTCTTTTCAATAGTTTCACCAAGACTTTGGCATATCATCATAATCTCTTGACCCTGTATTTCACAATGCAGAAGTATCTTTTTAAAATTCTACTGAGTCCATCTTATCAATTATTTCTCTCATGGATTTTGTCTTCAGTGTTATAACTAAAATGTTATTGTCATTGTTATTTTTTAGTTGCCCAGTCGTGTCCGACTCTTTGTGACCCTATGGATGGCAGCACGCCAGGCCTCCCTGTTCCCCACCATCTCCTTAAGTTTGCCCAAGTTCATGTCCATTGCATCAGTGATGCCATCCCCATCTAACCCCCTGACACCTACTTTTCCTTCTGCCCTCAATCTTTCCCAGTATCAGGGACTTTACCAAAGAGTCGGCTGTTCATATCGGATGACCAAGATACTGGTTCATTGTCATGCACAAGGTCATCTAGATTTTCTGGGAGTTTTGTAGTGTTGTCTTTTACATTTAGATATGTGATATATTGTGAGTAAAATTTTGTGAAAAGTGTAAGATCTGTCTGTGAATTTATTTTTAATTTGAATGTCCAGTTGTTCTAGCACAACTGTGTGACCTTTATTACTTTATCAAAGATCATCCATCTGTACTTAGTTGCACCTATTTCTGGCCTCTCTACTCGATTCCATTAATCTATATCCTTTCATCAGTATTGTATTGTCTTGATTACTGTGGTTTTACAAGAGGTCAGTTAATGTCAATTCTTCAACGTTGTTGTTCAATATTGTATTTACTATTATTCTAGGTTTTCTGCCTTTTTTTTTTTTTTTTTTGCAGGGGATTAGATCTTTTATTATTACTAGCATTATTTATTTTTAAATTTGTTTTTTAATTGAAGGAAAATTGCTTTTCAATGTTATGTTAGTTTCTGCCATACAACAACGTGAACAAGTAACAATTATGTGCACATCCCCCCTCCTGAGCCTCCCTCAACTTCCCTATCTCACCCCTCTAGGTCATCATAGAGCACCAGGAAGGATTCCCTGTGTTATATAGCAACTTCTGACTATCTATTTTATCTGATAGTGTATAAATGTCCATGCTGCTTTCTATATTTGTCTCACTCTCTCCTTCCCCTACTGTGTCCACAAATCCATTCTCTACATCAGCATCCTCGTTCCATCCCTGCAAATAAGTTTGTCAATACCATTTTTTCTAGTTTCCATATATGTGTGTTAATGTACAATATTTGTTTTTCTCTTTCTGACTTACTTCACTCTGTATAACAAACTATAGGTTCATCCACCTTACTGGAACTGACCCAAATTTGTTCTTTTTTATGACTGAGTAATACTGAATTGTATATATGTACTATATCTTCTGTATCCATTCATCTGTTGATGGACATCTAGGTTACTTCCATGTCCTGGCTATTGTTGCAATGAACATTAGGTTATGTATGTCATTTAGAATTTTGGTTTTCTCAGGGTATGTGCCCAGTTATGGGTTGCTGGATCATATGGTAGATTTATTCTTAGTTTTTAAAGTAATCTCCATACTGTTCTCCATAGTGGCTGCATCAGTTTACATCCCCACCAACATGGCAGGAGGGCTCCCTTTTCTCCAAACCCTCTCCAACTTTTATTGTTTGTAGATTTCTTGATAATGGCTATTCTGACTGGTGCGAGGTGATGCCTCGTTGTAGTTTTCATTTGCATTTTTCTAAAAATTAGTGATTCTGAGCATTTTTCATGTGTTTATTGAACAGCTATATATGTTTTGGAGATTAATCCTTTGTCAGTTATTTTATTTGCAATTAATTTCTCTTTTAATCTTGTTTATTATTTCCTTTGCTGTGCAGAAACTTTTAAGTTTAATTAGGTTTCTTGTTTATTTTTTGTTTTAATTTCCATTACTCTGGATGTGGATCAAAGAGGATCTTGCTGTCACTTATGTCATTTATGTCAGAGTATAGCCTATGTTTTTCTTCTAAGAGTTTTATAGTTTCTGCCTTTACATTTAAGTCTTTAATCCATTTTTAGTCTATTTTGTGTGTGATGTTAGTAAGTGTTCTAGTTTCATTATTTTACATGTAGCTGTCCTGTTTTCCTAGTACCATTTATTGAAGAGACTGTCTTTTCTCCATTGTATGTTCTTGTTTCCTTTGTCAAGGATAAGGTGCACATAGATGCAGGGGTTTATCTCTCAAGTTTCTATCTTGTTCCATTGGTCTATATTTCTGTCTTTGTGCCAATATAATAGTGTCTTGTTGACTGTAGCTTTGCAGTATAGTCTGAAACCAGGAAAGTTGATTCCTCATGTTCCCTTTTTCTTTCTCAAGATTGTTTTGGCTATTCAGTGTCCTTTGTGTTTCCATACAAATTGTGAGTTTTTTGCTGTAGTTCTGTGAAAAATATCATTGGTAGTTTGATAGGGATTTCAGTGAATCTGTAGATTGCTTTGGGTAGTATAATCATTTTCAAAACATTGATTCTTTCAACCCAAGACTTGTCATCTTTGATTTCTTTCACCAGTGTCTTTTTGTTTTCTGTATACAGGTCTTTTGCCTCTTTAGATAGATTTATTCCTAGATATGTTATCCTTTTGTTGCAGGAAGGGGGACCCCTTCCAGGGCCCAAAACTGGGCTCTTGTCTAACACTCAGAAATGAATTGTCTGAGAAGACACATGTGCTGACAAAGCAAGAGATTTTATTGGGAAAGGGTGCCCGGGTAGAGAGCAGTAGGGTAAGGGAACCCAGGAGGACAGGTCTGTCATGTGGCTCACAGTCTCAGATTTTATGATGATGGGGTTCATTTCCGGGTTGTCTTTAGCCAATCATTCTGACTCAGAGTCCTTCCTGGTGATGCACGCCTTGTTCAGTCAAGATGGATGTCAGAGAGAAGAATTCTGGGAGGTGGTCAGACATGTGGTGTCTACTTTTGACCTTTCCCAAACTCTCCCAGTTGGTGGTGGCTTATTAGTTCAGTTTTCCTTACCAGGACCTCCTGTCGTAAAACAACTCATGCAAATGGTTACTGTGGTGCCTGGCCAGGGTGGGTGGTTTCAGTCAGTGTGCTTCCCCTAATACTTTTGGTTGCAATGGTGAATGGCATTGTTTCCTTAATTTCTCCTTCTAGTTTTTTTCTTATTAGTGTATAAGAATGCAAGGGTTTTCTTTATGTTAATTTTATATCCTATAACTAAACAATATTTGTTGATTAGCTCTAGTGGCATATTTTGGAGAAGGCAATGGCGCCCCACTCCTGTATTCTTGCTTGGAAAATTCCATGGACAGAGGAGCCTGGTAGGCTGCAGTCCATGGGGTCGCTACGAGTCAGACACGACTGAGCGACTTCACTTTCACTTTTCACTTTCATGCATTGGAGGAGGAAATGGTAACCCACTCCAGTATTCTTGCCCAGAGAATCCCATGGATAGAAGGAGGAACCTGGTGGGCTATCATCCATAAGACCGCAAAGAGTCAGACATGACTGAAGTGACTTAGCACAGAACAGCACACATGAAATGAATTATGTTGCAATAAAGATTTTAAACTGCTTAAAAAAAAACTAGCTATTTTTATGTCTTTTATACACAAAATATATTCAAAAAATTACAAAATACTAACAAAATCAAAGTCTAATCTAGCCAAAGCTATGGTTTTTCCAGTGGTCATGTATGGATGTGAGAGCTGGACCATAAAGAAAGCTGAGCACTGAAGAATTGATGCTTGTGAAATATGGTGTTGGATAAGTCTCTTGAGAGTCCCTTAGACTGCAAGGAGATCAAATCAGTCAATCCTAAAGAAAGTCAGTCCTGAATATTCATTGGAAGGACAGGTGGTGAAGCTGAAGCTCCAATCCTTTGGCCACGTGATGTGAAGAACTACTTGGAAAAGACCCTGATGCTGGCAAAGACTGGAGACAGGAGGAGAAGGGGATGACAGAGGATGAGATGGTTGGATGGCATCACTGACTCGATGGACATGAGTTTGAGCAAGCTCCAGGAGTTGGTGATGGACAGGCAAGCCTAGCGTGCTGCAGTCCATGGGTTGCAAAGAGTCAGACACAACTGAGTGACTGAACTGAACTGAAAAAAATCAAAGAAGATTGAAATTCATGCTGACATGATTTAGAAAACTTGATGTTATTAATATATAAATTTTTCCTAGTTTAAATTATAAAATTAATGCATTCCCATTCAAAAATCCAAGAACTCTTTTTTTCTGAATATCAATAAACTGATTTTAAAATGTACATGCAATATCACGTAGTCTAAAATATCCAACACAATAATGAAGAACAAAGTTCAAAGACTCACATTACTTGATATTATTGCTAATGTTTAGTCAATAAGTTGTGTCTGACTCTTTTGTGACTCATGGACTGTAGCCTGCCAGGCTGCCATGTCCATGTGATTTCCCAGGCAAGAATAGTGGAGTGGGTTGCCATTTCCTTGTCCAGGGCATCTTCCTGACTCAGGGATTGAACCTTCATCTTCTGCATTGATAGGCAAATTCTTTACCACTGAGCCATCAGGGAAACCCTTTTTGAGACTTAGTGAATAGCTACTCTAGTCGAGACAATATAGTATTGGCAAACTAATGGATATACTGATGAAGGGAAAAGAATACAGAGGTCAGAAACAGACCTACACAAATGTAATCAATGAATTTTTGACAACTTTTTAAGGAAAAGTTAATGGATAAAGAGTAATCTTTCTAAAAACTGTACTAGAGATGTACAGTCTTATGCAAAAAAAATGAAATGAAATAAAGTGAACCTAGACTCTGATCTATCCTTTACCAAAATATAAAAGTGAATTAAAGACCAAAATGTAAAATGCAAAATGATGGAAAAATAGGAGAGAATCTGTGTGATCTTCAACTTGATTATGAGTTTTTATATACAACAACAAAACACAATTCATGAGAGAATAAGTTGATAAGCTAGATTTTATAAAAGTTAAATCTCTTGTTCTGTGAAAGGTGCTGTTAAAGAGATTGAAAACCCAAGCCACAGTTTGTGAGAAAATATTGCAAAATACTTATCTGATACGGGATTTATTCCAAATTATACAGAGAACACTAAAACTCAGCAAAAAGAAACTAAATTAATCAATTTAAAACAGACTAAAGACCTGAACAAATACTTTATCAAAAAAGATAGTAACATATGAAAAGATTCTTAACATCACATGTCATGCAAATGAAGAAATGAGATACCATCACACACCTAGCTTAATCTTAGAATGGCTAATATTGAGGAGGAAATATCTGAAGGAATCAAGCATTGGTAAGCACTGAAGTATCAGGGATTCTCTGGGTATATGGGAGCTCTGTAATATCCTTAAAACTTTGCTGTAAATCTATAACTATTCTAAAATTAAATGTTTATTGAATGTAAAAAAAAAATAAAACAAGGTAAAATTATTAAATCATAAGAAATATTCATTTGTATAGTTCTAAAACTTGGCACCACAAAGGTGCTGTGATGTTTCAGATGTGGAGAAAAGGTTTAGGGTAGAAACCGAACAGTTTCTGTGTGAATCCTAGGCATGTAAGCCGTGCATGTCCTCCACTCCTTGTTTGTAGGGAACAGACTCCAGCCTCCATGACCCTCCCTGAGTTCCGAAGAGCTTATTGGAATAGTTGCTAATCAAGGAAGGGAAAAATATGCAGAGACAAGGGAGGAGCAACCAGAAAATAGTGTAGCCTTGGGGCAGGGTCCTCTTTCCACCTCAAGGGATACACATGACAATATCTTTAAACTTTTTGCAGAACTGAAACCCATCAAGTGGAAGATGTCAACATTCTTCATTTCAGAGAAAACAACTTAAGGCCAATATAAAGGAATCACAGAAACTCATCAAATTACCCAAGGCCAGATTAAAGGAGTGTAGGCCCTGAACACACTTTAATCTTATCAGCAATCCCACTCTTGAACTATTGCTATAAAACTCCTCATCAAATTCTCCCAGGTTGAAACACACAATTTTTGAGGGGTATGAACCCACTGTGTTTCCCTTTGCCTGCCAAAGCAAAAAAGCTATTATTTTCTGCTGCTGCTAAGTCATGTCAGACTCTGTGCGACCCCATAGATGGCAGCCTACCAGGTTCCCCCATCCCTGGGATTCTTCAGACAAGAACACTGGAGTGGGTTGCCATTTCCTTCTCCAATGCATGAAAGCGAAAAGTGAAAGTGAAGTTGCTCAGTTATTTTCTACTTTACCCAAAACTCTGTCTCCAAGATTCGATTCGGCACTGAGGCTGGGTTTTTGGCATCAGGATCAGCTCACTATAATAAGCCTACGTTTTTCACTGATATAAGTCTCTTTTCCAATGTGTCATTTATGGTTGTTCAAGTCATCTGCCAGTGAAAGATTTGTTCTGTTGTTGTTTGGCAATACGTGCCATCACAAATCTGCTCAATAGGAGAGATTTGTTGTTCAATAACTCATTTTTACATAACATATTAAGTTAATCTGGCATTACATCAACAAGTCTGGGAGGTTCCAGACTCACAATTATGAATGTGGTTCCAGTCCAAGAGAAATTATGCACTATAAAATGTGAGAATGTATTTATGTAATAAGCACTTATAAGGTGATTACTGTATATTATTACTTAAACACTTTACATATACTAAATTATTAAGATCCTTATAAAATCTTTCTGGAGTAGGTATTAGTATAACCTCCATATATTGGTATTAGCTATATATTAGTACATTGATATCTATTTTAAATTATTATCTATGCTTTTATTAAAGACACATGGATACAGAAATAATGATTTTCACTTATCTGAGCCCTGCTTTTGGAGTACCTTCTCCTTGTCAGGATGTTATGATACTCCTTAATATGAGGTGACTGTTTGGAAACTCTTAACCATATAAACTCTTTGCTCTGAGCACATTTTCTGGAGTGTAATCAGAAAATTTAACTCCCTGAAAACTCAGTTAATTAAGTATTGATACATTCAGTAGAAACTGAACATAAGTTGCCAAACAGAAATCTGTGTGTCCAAGGTACAAAGAGGTCAAACAAATCTAAATGTCAGAGTTTGGAGGAGAGAAAAGTTAATGACAAGGGTTATGCAAGGAGACAGAGTGGTTTGTGCTCAAAAAGCCTGAACTCTCTGATGGGTTTTCAGGAAAGAGATTTGGGCGGGGAGGGGGCGGGGGGGTGGTATTTGTTTTTGTTTTTGCTTTTTTTTTTTAAGCTACATCAGGTCTTAGTTGTGGCACACGGGATCTTCATTGCTGCATGCAGGATCTTTCATTGTAGTCATTGGTTCTTGGTTGAGGCTTGTGGACTTCTCTCTAGTTGTGGTGCATGGGCTCCAGAGTGTGCAGGCTCAGTAGTCGTGGGGTATGGATTCTCTAGCTGTGGCATACAGGCTCCAAACTGTATGAGCTTTGTAGTTTGTGGTACATGGGTTCTCTAGTTGAGATATGTCAGCTTAGTTGCCCCATGACATGTGGGATCTTAGTTCTCTGAGCAGGAACCAAACCTGAGTTGTCTGCATTGGAAGGCAGATTCTTAATCACTAGAATACCAAGGAAGTCTCCAGTGAAGAGATTTTAGAGGCAAAATTTGGGGTGAGGGCTGGAGAGAGTGTGACTTTCTTCTGCTTGGTGGTGAGGTAACAAGGTGAGTTTCCATTTAACATGTGCTCAGTTCAAAGTTACCATCCTCCATCTGGGTGAGGGTTTTAGTTCCAGCAGAAGAACTCAAAGATATATTGCTATGTATATTCCTTGAGGAGGAACCAGGACCCTGTCTTATCACTGTACTATTGTTTCTTGACTTATCCTCTTTAGTTTGTGCATTCCTTTGCTTCCCTAACTAGAAATAAACCTGCCTTTTGGAACTTAGGGAAGGTCTAGAAGGCTGAAGCCTCTTTCCTACAATCAAGAAACAAGGGACAGTGAAAAGCCTTTGAACCCACCAGAGAGGGCCCCATAGGGTCCTGCTTGGTTTCAAAACCACATTATAAGAATTCAAAATCTCAAAGAAATATAAGTGAATTTGAGTAAGTTTTCAAGAGACAGAGCAGAATAGCTGATATGACCTAAAAATTTTAAATACCTGTTATTATGGGGCACTCATCAGTCAGAGTCAATGGGATTCAGTGGACCTCTAAATAATATTCAGAGTGTAAATAGCAAGATGCTTCCACTGAGATATTGAAAATGATATTTGTAAATAATAAGATGATGTTAAAGGATTAAGTACAATATTGTAAAGTAATTAGCCTCCAACTAATAAAAATAAATGGGGAAAAAATAAAGTAAAAAAAAAAAAAAAAGGATTAGGAAGATCAGGACATGACTGTTTCATTGCCATTTAGTGATATATAAGCTATTTTTTTTATTAATTTGTGTTTCTAACTTTTGCATATTGGGGAGAGTAGGAGCAATAAGTCCATTTTTAAAAATCTGCTGTGATACTTTGTTCACAACGTTTGGCTGCTTGCCATTCAAAAGCCAATATTTGACAGACAAGTGTTGGTTGGAAAGAAAAGGTTGCTTTATTCAGGAGACCAGGAACCTGGAGAGAAGGCAGCCTCATGTCTAAGAACCAACTCTGAGGATTCTGTTTGGCTACAAAAGTTTTGAAAAAGAGAAAGGAGAAGTTAATTACAGTTAATCATTTGTGGTAAGAGTCAGTGTCTTCATTGTCTTCCACAGTGTGCGAACTTTCTTCTGATTGGTTGCTGGTAAAGTAGCAGTGTGTTGATTCAGCTCAGCTGGGGGCTTTAGTGCCTGCAGAAGAACTCATACTATACATATTGTTATGTATATTCCTTGAGGAGGAGCCGGAACCCTGCACTGTTGTTTCTAAACTGTTCCTCCTTTTGCAGTCCCAAACGTTTCTGGTAAGCAACTGTTTGAATCTGCCCATTGGAAATCATGGAAAGTCAAGGGGACTGAATGAGGCTGTTTTCCTGTCTACTGTAATGAAGACTTCATAGAAATCTGAAAGATCTGCCTTTATTAAAACATTGTATTTAATGTGCCCTAATGATTTTTAGATAATGTGTTTTCCCATTTCACTTGCTGAAAGATCTTCATTTAAAAATTATGCTAAAATCAGTTATTTTATATAATTTATCTACTACAATATGTGAATGTATGTAAAAACCTTAAAATGATTTGAAAATTAGTACAGACTAGTCAGTGCTAAAATATCTTTTGCATATTTTTCACTTTATTTTAGAATAACTTTATTAATATGCTTTATTCATATTTGAAATATATGTGCATGCATTCTAAGTTGTTTCAGTCATGTCCAACTCTTTGTGACCTTATGGACTGTATACCACCTGTCTCCTATGTCCATTGGATTCTCCAGGCAAGAATACTGGAGTAGGTTGCCAGACCCTCCTCCAGTGGCTCTTTCTAACCCAGGGATTGAACCCACATCTCTTACATCTTCTGCATTGGCAGATGGGTTCTTTACCACTAGCTCCACCTAATTTGAAGTGGAAGCCCACTTGAAATATACACTTGGGGACATATAACAGATACCTTTTGTACACAAAAGTCTGTACAGAACAGACTTTGGGACTCTGTGGGAGAAGGCGAGGGTGGGATGTTCTGAGAGAATAGCATTGAAACAAGTATACTATCAAGGGTGAAACAGACCACCAGCCCAGGTTGGATGCATGAGACAAGTGCTCAGGGCTGGTGCACTGGGAAGACTCAGAGGGATGGGATGGGGAGGGAGGCGTGAGGGGGATCGGGATGGGGAACACATGTAAATCCATGGCTGATTCATGTCAATGTATGGCAAAAGCCACTACAATATTGTAAAGTAATTAGCCTCCAACTAATAAAAATAAATGGAAAAAAAAGTCTATATTTAAAACATGGTAATATTTTGCCAGATCTGATTTAGATTTTGTTTTTCCTTTTTTAAGAATTCAAATCATCTTTCTTGTCATTTTATCCCCAGAGCTTACCACTATCCTGAAAGTAGTGCATATTATTTCCTGCATGCTTTTATGCTATTATTATACACATGTACTAATGAACAGTACCTTTGCCAACAAAGTCTGTCTAGTGAAAGCTCTGGTTTTTCCTGTAGTCTTGTATGGATGTGAGAGTTGGACTATAAAGAAGGTTGAGCAACAAAGAACTGATGCTTTTGAACAGTGGTGTTAGAGAAGACTCCTGAGAGTCCCTTGGACTGCAAGGAGACCAAACGAGTCAATCCTAAAGAAAATCAGTCCTGAATATTCATTGAAAGGACTGATGCTGAAGCTGAAGCTCCAGTCCTTTGACCACCTGATGCGAAGAGCTGACTCATTGGAAAAGACCCTGATGCTGGGAAAGATTGAAGGCAGGAGAAGGGGATGACAGAGGATGAGACGGTTGGATGGCATCACTGACTCGATGGACATGAGTTTGAGCAAGCTCTAGGTTTTGGTAACAGATAAGGAAGGCTGGTGAGCTGCAAACCATGAGATTGCAAAGAGTTGAACCCGATTGAGTGACTGAACTGAATGAACAGTAGAAATGTTGTTTTGTAAAGTTTACAATTTTACATACATGGTTTTGTGCTTTTTTATTATTTCATAACTTGTGTGCATGCTCAGTCATTCAGTCATGTCTGACTTTGCAACCCCATGGACTGCAGCCCACCAAGTTCCTCTGTCCATGGAATTTTCCAAGCAAGAATATCAGAGTGGGTTACCATTTCCTACTCCAGGGAATCTCCCCAACCCAGGGATCAAACCTGCATCTCTTGTATTGCCAGGTGGATTCTTCACCACTGAGCAACCTGGGAAGCTGATTGACCATCTTATATTAATTTAATTCATATTTAAAAGTAGCTACACAGATAACATTTAACTTTAAAATCTATTTAACTACACGATAAATGTTCCATTGTATAAATAAATCATAGCTCAAAGTTCCATTCCTCAACAGAAAATTATGCTATTTTCCTTTTATCAAAATTATAAAAATTATTGAAAAGAATATATTTTAAAAGCTTTGTGTGTGATCCTCTGAACATGTGTATAAGATTTTTCTAAGTTATTTATCAAAGTTGAATTGTCATTTTTGAGGGTATGTGTAGTGAGAATTTTATTAAATATTGCCATGGAAAATGATTACAATGAAGTGTATTCTTACCAGAAATGCACAAACATTTTGTGGCAAGAGATTATGCTTATTTACCAAGTCCCATTTTCTTCTCCTCCTGAGCATAAAGTTTGATTCCGTTTCCTAGCCTTTCGTGTAGTTTGGTGTTTCTGAAGACCAGAGTCTTGGTGACATATGGATAGATGTGTGGTCTTTTAAAGCTTCTGTGATCAAGAAGTGAGACTTCCCTATGGTCTCCTTCTCCACCATCCAGCTGCAAGGAGAGTTCTCTAAGGACTTTGAACAGAGTTGAGTTACATTATGAGAGGGACTGGGCTTCCTGAATGACCTCATCAGAGGCTATCTGACCAGGAACATGTCCCCTGGACTGGGACAAAAACAATAAATTAATTTACTTTGTATTAAGCCACTGAGATTATGAGTTTCTGGTTCAACAGAGATTGTGTGTGTGTGCGCCCCCACGTGCTCAATATCAACTGATGTTCTACATGTACATTTCTTTCCATCTTCTGCTCCTTTTGAAATTATCAACAAAATATTTTTATCTATTTTAAGTTTATGAGACAAATGACTATAAGATTCTCAGTATGATGTCAAATTGTATTTATCTGTACTAGTGAGGTTAAGTAATATTTTCCATGTTTATTGACATTTTGTTTTCTTCTTTTTAAAACTTGCTTATTCATCTCTTGCCCATTTTCAGCCCATTGGCTACCAAGGCTGTCTATTTTTTTCCCATTGTTTTAGAGGACTCCCTTGTGTATTTTGGCTACTAAACCTTCCTTCTGTGACTATGTTCATTGTTAATATCTTTTGCCAGTCTGTGGTGTAGATCTCAACTTTGTTCGTGATGTTATTTTGTTTCCAGAGACAGTATTCATTTTAATGTGGTCAGTTTATCATTCTTTCCCTTTATGGTTTGTGCATTTTGTCTTGTTTATGAGATTCCACTTTACTTTGTGGCCATGAGGGAATTCTTTTATAGGAATTCTTAAAGTTTCTTATTTAAGAAGCTCTTAAAAGTTTCAAATTTTGTGCTAGTCACATTTAGAATTTTACTCTGTTGTGAATTTATTTTTATGTATTATGTGGAGTAGTAATATAATTTTATTTTTTATACAAGCTTAGTACATTCTGTTCACAATGACTTGAATGCCACTTCTGTCATAAATATTCATATATGTATATGTGGACCTTTTTCTGAGGTCCATTCTGTCATTGTGTTCCTGGTGATATGCTTGATATCTTGTCACAAAAAGAATTCAATGAGAGACATAGTGGTAGGTAAGAAGCAGATTTATTTAGAAAGAAACATTTTCCACTGACAGAGTGTGGGACTGTGGTCCATGTCAGAAAGTGAGAGAGATCCCTGAAATATGGAGTGGTTAGTTTTTAGGGGCTGGGTAATTTCATAGGCTATTGAGTGAGAGGATGATTCTAAGGGTGAGGAGTTTCATTAACTGGGCCACTGCCCAGGTTTTGACCTTGATAGTTGGCCTCAGAACTGTCATGGTGTGGGTGGGTGTGTCATTTAGCATGCTAATATATTACAATGAGAATCTAATGAGATTCACAATCTATTGGAAGTTGAATATTTCACCATCTTGGGCTTAGTTGGTTCTATCCAGTCTTTGTCGTGTCCTATGGCTATGTCATTCTTCCCTCCTGTTTTAAATGAGTTAGTGTGTATACCAGCAACACATTTATTTAGTGTTTTAAGTGGGTTAGTGTGTATACCAGCATCACATTTATTTATTGTCTATTCTAATAGCTCACTGCCTTAATAACTGTAACTTAATCACTAGTGTTCATACCTGTTAAATGTTTTTCTGTTAGTCTTTTTCAAATTGGTTTCATACACCTTGTTACATAAGAGTTTAACAATCTATTTGGCAAGGTTTGTGAAAAAGTATTCCAAGTTTCTGAAAGATTTTAATAATGAATAATTTTAAATTAATAATCTTGTGGTTTTAATTAGAAATATATCTACAGGTTATTTTACTGAAATTAACATTGTCCTTCTATCCATGAACATATCTCCTTAAAAACAATAAGGTTTTCTTTTATGGCAAAATGAATTTTAATGATTTTGTTTTTAAATGCATTTTAATCCTTTTGATCTGAGATGCCTTCTAGCTTTTGCTTTTATAGTGAATGCAGTCATTGTAAAATATATTAACATTTCTAATTGGCTTGGGCTGGTAGCAACCTAGATGCCCATCAGCAGATGAATGGATAAGAAAGCTGTGGTACATATACAGAATGGAATATTACTCAGCCATTAAAAAGAATACATTTGAATCAGTTCTAATGAGATGGGTAAAACTGGAGCCCATTATACAGAGTGAAGCAAGCCAGAAAGATAAACACCAATACAGTATACTAACGCATATATATGGAATTTAGAAAGATGGTAATGATAACCCTATAGAAAAGCTTTTGATTTTTGTATAGTAATTTATACCCTCAAAAATAACTCTTTAATGTCCGACTTTTCTGCAGACTTTGATACTATCTTTCAAAAAATAGATTTCTTCCTTTATCACAGTTATTTTCAAATAACAGTTGAGCATATTTTTTTCACTCTTTCCAGTCTATAGTATACCTTATTGTTGGTATAATTGTTATTCCTTCCTAGAAAATCTGCTCCTTCTTTCTGATTCTTATGAGATTCTTTTCTTTGTCTGTAATGTTCTGCAGTTTCACTATGTGTCTAATTATCATACAGTTAACTGTTCACATAGCCATCCTTCATGGTGGGTAATTTCTTTTCATCATTTGTAATTTTTTACTAACAACTCATCTTCATCTCAGATTGGTTACTAAATGCTTTCTGTGGAAATCTTGTGTATTCTTTGCTCCAGAAAGGTTGCTACAAATCCTGTCCTAGGTTTTCATGCCTTTCATTTGTCAGACCCTAGTTGGGGGGAGTTTTCCCACCACATTCATACTGTAAATTAGACTGCAAACTCCCAGAATGATAGTCCTGGGACTTGCATTTCTCATGTGTGATTGTTGATACACATAGAAAACCAGATAAAGAGAAACTTTTATTTTTCCCTTCTGTGTATGAGGTTAATTTCTTCTTTTTACCAAAGAAAAATCTCTTCCAGGATGCTGGCTTAATGTAGATTTATCTGTTCCAAGGATATATCTTCTTACAAGTACAAGGACAGATTACCTGTCCTTACATTGCATGCAATGAATCTAGTTCTTTTTTAAAAACCTAAATGTGACTTTCCAGGCCTGAAAAGAAGCAATGACAAAGCCTTTACATGCCGAGCTTCACAGGGAAACAGTGCACCAGCCTAGGTGGAAGCATCAAGGGGACTTGCCATCAAGGTCTCAAGTCCCTTCTGCTGCCCACACTCTTTCACACATTTGCATTCCTAGCTCAGTCCCTTCATTCCTAGGTTATTTTTTTGAGGCCTTGGACAGAGAGAGGTCTTTTTCAGACACTTCTATTGAGCCTGCTTATGGGGGCTGGAGGGGAAGACACTTTCCTCAAGCTCATTCCTGAGTACTTTTCCACTCTTAGCAACACACCATCTCTGGGCCCCCAGGTGTTCAGAGCTATCTGAACAATTAGGCAACCCCCATTCATGTCTATTCTGACCTAGCCAACAACAGACAACTGGCACTTTGTCTTATTTTAGCCTCTTGCTTATATCATCACAGTGATTAAAGTGTTAAATCTTTCATTTTTGGCTTGTTTCTTTAATTGCCTTTCTGATACCTGGCAACTAAGACCTCTCTTCCAGCTCAACTGAGCTCCTCACAGCAATGGAGAAACAGACATAGAAAACAGACTTATGGACATGGTGAGAGGGGAGGAGAGGGTGAGATGTATGGAGACAGTAATATGGAAGCTTACATTACCATATGTAAAATCCAATGGGAATTTGCTGTATATCTCAGAGAACTCAAACAGGGGCTCTGTACTAACCTAGAGGGGTGGGATGGAGGAGATGGAAGGGAGGTTCAAGAAGAAGGGGACATATGTATACCCATGGAAGATTCATGTTGAGATTTGACAGAAAACAAACAAAAAAAAGTTCTGTAAAGCAATAATCCTTCAATTTAAAAATAAATAAATTTAAAAATTAAAAAAAAAAAAAAAATGCTGCCCTGAATTCCTAACATACACTATATCCATAACCACTCCAGGTTACCAGATTCTTTGCTATCCTAGCTTTGGGTTCCATCTTTGTTTCTAGGGCCTTTAAAAGAAAATTCGATGCAGATATTAGCATATCTTACCCAAAATATCTAGCTGTTTGTAATCAGAGGGAGGTCCAACCCCCTGTCCATAAGTTAGAAGAACAGAAACCCTCATTTCATTTCTGTCTTTTAAAAAATGACAGTAAGATGAATTCTGATGAAGTCAATGAATATTATAACTCATAAATTCCTTAAATCTACACAGGGTGGAAGAGAGGAAAGAAAGTTTCACTGGATAGTGAACATCTGTATTAAGGTAAAAATGAATAATTTTCAAATTGTTAGAATCATTAGCCACTGAAGCGAGTTACTGACTAAAGTTATAAATGTTCTCTCAGAGTGTGTAAAAAAGGCAAAGACACCTAATTCTTATATATGTATTGAGACTTGGATATAAGGAATCTCTAGGTTTCTTTCCTAACATGCAAATCCATGACACCTACTTTTAAAAGGCATCTAATCTTGTAGATTATTTTGTAGCTTAGAAACTTTAAAACATTGATTTCCAGCTACAACATAGTACCAGAGCAATTTAATTTGTAGGAGTTTAAATATCCAGAATATACTGGCTTCAGAGCACTGTGTAAGAAGTAACTTCATTTACACATTTATATGTCATATACAACTTTATCCTCTTTGCTCAATGATCTCCCTCTACATAGAAACTTAGCAGTCTCCTGTGAACCCCTGATGGTTTCAATGAGTGTTTGGGGGTTACATTCCCTAAAATCAGAACCTGATATATTTGTGTGTATGTGAGTGTGTATGCATGAAAAGGATTCACTGAAAGAATGCACTCAGAAGAAAACTATAAGGGAATGAGGAAAATAGAAGAAAGAGAAAGAAAATATACAGACAGATGGTTCAGCTGTAGTCCAGCCTCAGCCTGATCCCATAGGGATCATGGAATGTGAATGGTAGAGCAAGTCAAGAGAGTAGAGGTTTTTGTACTCTTTCATCACTTGATCATTGACTACCTGCCCTCTTCTCCAGTGTAGCTTCCCCTGCACCTCTGAGTAGGATCATTCCCTTTTGCTAAGGGGAAGCTTTGAGACTAAACGGCAACTCTAAGCCATGAGCAGGAAACTTTCAGAGCAGCTGGCAGATGAGTGTACTAAGGAGGAAAATAGAATCTTGATAAGGCCCTAACAGGATCTATTACAGTGTGATAATCCTTGTGTTACTATAAGGCAGTAAGAATCAAAGAAGGGCTACATGGTCACTCACTTCCTTATTTAAGCTATGTTATTCACAGCTGCCTGAAATTCCATCCTGGTAGGTTTTCTTTGCAAAGCAATACTTGATAAGGGTTTCTACATTCCAAAGACAATGATGGCAAGAAGCCAATTCTCCAATGCCACAAGTCTGGTGACATGAAATAATGTATAGAAATTGTTACTGTTGCTAATTAACACTAATTAAGTGCCAAGAACATTTTAATTTTCAATTCTTTTATTTTTGAATTATATTTTATTCACTCCACATTGTGAAGCAAAGTGCAAAGGTGTCTACTTTGGATTCATAATTTGCACATTGCTGAAAATTCTCCAAAGTTCTTAAGTAAAATACACATAACTTAGAGGGAAAAGAAAATAATAAAGGCACAAATTACAGATTTTTTCAGTCTGTTTCATCTTAACTGTTTTGGCTTGCCATTTCATATCAAGATTCTTAAATATCAGTTTAATGTATTCAGGGCCAAATTAATTGGATGAATGTGTTTTCAACCTACCACCAGGGATCATACTTAACAATTTTCTATTTTAAGGAAACTTTGCATGAAGTAGGAGATGACTGAGGTACAATTTCTCAAGGATACAAACCTATATCATCAAATTTATGAACATAGAACCCAGATCTAAACTTCCAAGATTTAAATTCCCACTCCACAATCTTAGGAGTGTAGTCTTAGTATTTAGTACTTAGTCTCTCTATGCCTCATCTCTGGTTTGAGAATAGGATTAATTACAGCATCTAACTCATTAAACTACCATAAGGATTAATAAATGTGAAATCTAAGTGTAGAACCATGCCTGAAAAAGTTAATATTCAGTAAATGTTCTTTCCACCTTTTTTGGATATATCGCAGGTTCCCATTGGACCTAATTTAGTTTTGTGACATCTTCCTTACAAGAAATCGTCAAAACCACTTGAGGTGAAGAAAGATCAGATTAATATAAATTTGCCATTCCCTGTTTTATAGATGTGAAAACTCCCACCAAATGGAAGAACTTGACTACTTGATGACCATAAGCACACAGTCCCCAGACTTACTGATGCCAGAGGAATGATGTTAACTCTTGTGACACTACCCTGTTACCTGACCATCACCCAATCAAAGAATTGTGCGGAAGTTGATCACATACCCTATCACACCCTTCCTTCATGTGGTCTTTAAAAATGCTTTCCTGAAACCCATTGGGAAATTTGGGTGTTTTGAGATGCTGCACTGAGGTTGTTCAGTCATTCAGTCATGTCTGACTCTGTGACTCCATTGACTGCAGCAAACCAGGCTTACCTGTACTTCACCATCTCCCAGAATTTGCTCAGACTCATGTCCATTGCTTTGGTGAGGTCATTCAATCATCTTGTCTTCTGCTATCCCCTTCTCCTCTTGCCTTCAATCTTTCCCAGCATCAGGGTCTTTTCTAATGAGTCAGCTCTTTGCATCACATGGCTGAGTATGGGAGCTTCAGCATCAGTCCTTCCAATGAATCTTCAGGACTGATTTTCATTAGTATTGGCTGGTTTGACTTCCTTGCTGTCCGAGAGACTCTCAAGAGTCTTCTCCAACACCACAGTTCAAAAGCATCAGTTCTTTGGTCTCAACCTTCTTTATGATCCAACTCTCACATCCATTCATAACTACTGGAAAAACCATAGTTTTGACTATAAGTACCTTTGTTGGCAAAGTAATGTCTCTGTTTTTTAATATGCTGTCTAAGTTTGTCACAGCTTTTCTTCCAAGAAGCAAGCATTTTTTAATTTTATGGCAGCAGTCACCATCCACAGTGATTTCGGAGCCCAAGAAAATAAAATCTGTCACTGTTTCCATTGTTTCTCCATCAATTTGCCATGAAGTGATGAGACCGGATGCCATGATCTTAGTTTTTGAATGTTGAATTTTAAGCCAGCTTTTTCACTCTCCTCTTTCACCCTCATCAGGAGACTCTTCAGCTCCTCTTCACTTTCTGCCACAAGGGTGGTGTCAACTGCATATCTGAGGTTATTGATATTTCTCCTGGCAATCTTGATTCCATCTTCTGAGTCATCCAGCTTGGCATTTGGCATGATGCACTCTACATATAAATTAAATAAACAGGGCGACAATATACAGCTTTGACGTACACCTTTCCCAACTTGGAACCAGTCTGTTGTTCCACGTCTGGTTCTAACTGTTGCTTCTTGATATGCATAGAGGTTTTGCAGGAGGCAGGTTAAGTGGTCTGGTATTCCAATCTCTTTAAGAATTTTCCACAATTTGTTGTGAGCCACACCGTCAAAGGTTTTAGCGTAGTCAATGAAGCAGAAGTAGATGTTTTTCTAGAATTCTCTCACTTTTTCTATGATCCAATGGATGTTGGCAATTTGATCTCTGGTTCCTCTACATTTTCTAAATCCAGCTTGTACATCTGAAATTTCTTGGTTCACATACTGTTGAAGCCTAACTTGAAGGATTTTGAGCATTATGTTTCTAGCATGTGAAATGAGTGCAATTGTGTGGTAGCTTGAACATTCTTTAGCATTGCCCTTCTTTGGGTTTGGAATGAAAATTGACCTTTTCCAGTCCTGTGGCCACTGCTGAGTTTTCCAAATTTGCTGGTATTTTCACAGCATCATCTTTTAGGATTTGAAATAGCCCAGATGGAATTCCATCATCTCCATAGCTTTGCTCATAGTGAGGCTTCCTAAGGCCCACTTGACTTCACACTCCAGGATGTCTGGCTCTAGGTAAGTGACCACACCATCAGAGATATCTGGGTCATTAAGATCATTTTTATATAGTCCTTCTGTGTATTCTTGCCACCTCTTCTTAATATCTTCTGCTTCTGTTAGGTCCATACCATTTCTGTCCTTAATTGTGCCCATCTTTTCATGAAATATTCCCTTGTATCTCTAATTTTCTTGAGGAGATCGCCAGTCTTTCCCATTCTATTGCTTTCTTCTATTTCTTTGTATTGTTCACTTAGGAAGACTTTCCTTGCTTGACACCCTGAAATAACAGCTGAACTTTCCTTCTCTACAATCCAGTGTTACTAGATTGGTGAGTAGACTCAAGCTTGGTTCAGTAACAGTTTCTTAAGGGCAAAAGATTAAAAGTCAATAAGATCTATTTTTAAATCTGAGTTCTACCAATCGGACTTCCCTGGTGGCTCAGACGGTAAAGCATCTGCCTACAACGCGGGAGACCCGGGTTCAATCCCTGTGCTGGGAAGATCTCCTGGAGTAGGAAGTGGCAACCCACTCCAGTATTCTTGCCTGGGGAATCCCATGGACGGTGGAGCCTGGTGGGCTACAGTCCATGGGGTCGCAAAGAGTTGGACATGGCTGAGCAACTTCACTTTGTTTGTTTCTACCAGTCACTTGTTCTGGGATTATACAGAAAATATTAACATATCTAAGGTTTTCACTTTTGAAATGGAGATGATCCTATTCACATCATAATGGTGCTTTGGCCTCCAAAGGAGACAGAGCGTGCACACGGACTGGCATATCTTTAGAATTTGCCAAAAGACAGTCCTTTTATTATAACCAAGTACCTATGCCCCATCAATAGCCTGTGACTTACCTAAAGAATGAGGCAAGTTTTGAGGGTGCCAACCAGGCTAACCTTACAAATTTACAAACTGAACCTTCATCAGAACTTAACTTGAAATAGTTATATAAATGTAAAATGGAAGAGAGATCAAGTATTAATAACAAATATGATAGAAAGTAGATAATTTTAATTCCATTTCAGATTAACTTGAAAAGGTCACATATATTATTTTTATTTAGAGTTGTTGATAACTATTGCCACCACAGTTTATGAAAAATAGCCTTACTTAAGTTCAAAGTATTATTTCTACTTCTAAATAAATAAGCCAAGAAAATGTTCAGAGTAAAGCTTTGACTTAGAAATTATTTGAGGTTAATGATCCTGTACAACTGCCCATGTTAGAGCAGTGTCTCAGTGAGACAATCAGCTACATTAATTTAGCTTAAAGGTTTAAGAGCATGGGCTACTCTTGTAGGTTGGGTTCTACAAAAGCAGAGACTAAGACAGAGATTCAGATGCTCTCAGAGAAAGGTAAAAAGAAAGCAGGATGGGACAGAAGGAACTGAATAAGGATGCGGTCTCAGCTGGAGTTGAATTTTGGCTTGATTGCATGAAGGTCTCTGAAGTGTGAATTGTACGACAGATTTGGTGCCTTCTTTAAGCAGGAAGGCAGGCGTTTGGTACTCTGGTTAACTGGTCATTAGATGCAGGCTGTTCTCATCCTCTGAGCAAAACTTACAGTTAGGTGGATGATAATTTTCTGCAGAAGGGACAGTCCTAAATTGATAGCTGCCAGTACTCATGACAGCTAGGGATTTGTTTCACCTGCCTCTAAAGAGGATCTGGATGAATGAGGGAAGTGAGTATTACTATTTGTGGCCAAAAAATTCTGTCCCTTGTTAAAAATGTATTGGTTTTATAGGAAGGCAAATTAAGAGACAATATAATAAAAGTGTCCAAATAATGACAAAGAGAATCTATGTTTATGTTGCATGAAGGGGTACCCATTCCAGGGCCCGAAACTGGGCTCTTGTCTAACATTCGGAAATGAACTGTCCAAGGACACACATGTGCTGACAAAGCAAGAGATTTTATTGGGAAAGGGCACCGGGGTGGAGAGCAGTAGGTTAAGGGAAACTGGAAGAATAGCTCTGCCACGTGGCTAGCTAGGTTTTATGGTGATGGGATTAGCTTCCGGGTGGCCTTTAGCCAATCATTCTGACTCAGAGTCCTTCCTGGTGGTGCATACCTTGTTCAGCTGAGATGGATGCCAAAGAGAAGGATTCTGGGAGCTGGTCAGACATGTGGTGTCTACTTTTGACTTCTCCTGAACTCTTCTGATTGGTGGTGGCTTATTAGTTCCATGTTCTTTACCAGGACCTCCTGTCGTAAAACAACTCATGCAAATGGTTACTATGGTGCCTGGTCAGGGTGGGCAGTTTCAGTCAGTGTGCGTCCCCTAACATTTATAGTCCCTGAATTTGGGTGAATGGGGTTATAAACCATGACAGTTCATAATAGATGTTAGAGACATGCTTTTAAGAAACTGCATGTATGTATACACATAATATTTGTATAGAATTTCAGAGATTCTCAGACTCCTTGATGAAGCTCATTTACAGATTGTTTGAATCAGAAATTTCTGTTTTAGCCCACATGATTTGTACTGGTCTTTATACTGGCATTGAAATGGTGATCAGAATCTAGAAAGATGATGAAAATTGGGGGAGAAGCAAGATATAGACCTGGGCTAATGGAGAGATGACAGATGAAAGAAATCAGTAATAAACCTTTAGAAGGAATCCACTAGACTAGTTATCACAAGGGACAGTTTGGTGGAGTGAATGGCCTTCAGGAGCAATGGAAAAACAAATTCCTAGATTTTATCTCTTGCAGTGTGTTTTTATGCGTCTGTCCACATTCTACCTACACAAAATGGAGCCATTCCTGAGATAGGAGATAGACGGGACCCAGGCTGAGCAACTGTAATTTGTCCCCTGTGGACAGAAACTCCATAATAGCAGGATAATAAAGGAAGCTGGGCCCTGCCCAGACAAAAGGTAAGAGACCACATAGTTCTCATTCTAGAAGCCAAGGAGACCTTCCTATAAAGCTCCTTGGAGGTCAAAAGGGGAATTATGTCAACCTACCCACAGATCTCTTCACTGGAATCCATCTTGGCTAAGAGAGGTGCACATGAATAGGGGAGGATCCTGAAATATACCAAAACCAGACCTAGAACCGAGATAATCTAAATGATTAATCAAAGGAAACCTGGAAGACGTGCCCCAAATAAGTCATTTAAACTACCACAAGGGTGTGACTCTCTCTCTCTGAGTCTGCCCAGGTGTGTATCCACACTTCTTCCTCCTAGTAAATATTTAACTTATTTCACTACTCTCTGTCTTTCTGGGAATTGTTTTCTGCAAAGCCAAAGGTCCAGGACCTTATATCTGGCCACTGGCCTGGTGGTTAGGATTCAGTGCTCTCTCTGCTGTGGAAGAACCTCAATCTCTAGCTGGGAATTGAAACCCTGCTTCAAGCCACTGCAAGCCAAGGTAGCAGTTGTTAACAGCACCACAAGCAGCCTTCTAGCATAACAGTAGCAGTGGTTAACAGCACCATAAGCAGCCACTGCAGGGAATCACAATATGTAATTGCATTCACATTTACTACATTCTGAGATGTCTCTTTCATCATTCTCTGACTCTTCAATATGTAACAATAATGAAATCCAAAACCATTCATCTTTGGACACTCCAAAACCAAATTTTGGGGGGAAATTTTCAGGGTCACAAGTGGGGAGTAGGTGTTGAGTTGAGTGGGATATGAAATGGGCCATTGCTTTGAATATTTAATGACAACTTTCTGTAGTTGCTCCAAATAAAGATTTAATAGGTTTTTGTTTATTCTTATAGATACATGGCATACAAAAAATGTGCATATTATAATCTTGATGAATTTTCTTTAACGGAGAATACCTGTGTAACAACTCTCAGATCAAGAAACATAACTTCCCCTTCATCTTAAAAGCTATCCAGAAGCCTGTTTAGCTAACCTGAAGCCCTGTTTTATGCTGACAGTTATATCTGATAATTTTTTTTAAAGCAGGGCACAACTCGCCTGGGATTATTTCTGCAGAAAGTATTGCTTTTTGTAGTCAGTTCATTCTGACTATATTCATTCTAACTCTATCCTATTATCTCTGAATGCTTTTCCTGATAGTAATCAAGTCTTGCAATGATATCTCCTGATAAGAAGTTTCTCACCTTCTCTTCCAAATAATTCCCTTTGTTTTTTTAGTTTCTTAGGATCTAGAACTCTTAACATTAACATGTGCTTCATGAGAACTCACAAGAGCACATTTTCATCCTGACCTCTCTTTTAAGGATCAGTTAAGAGGGCAGGAAGTAACATATCTACAAACAGGATAGGAAGTGCTGATCACACACTGATATCCACACACTTGGATAAGTGAAGTGCAAATGTGAGAAATATTACAGTGACTTGGGCAAGAAAGCAAACTGAGATGTTCATTGAATCTTCTCCACAGATTTAGAATTTAAGAAAGGACATTCTTTCATTGCTGTGAAATGTAATGACAGCAGGGCTTCAGATAACCATCCCCAAATCCGGATGCTTATCTAAACCAAACCTGCCTGCCCGGAATCCCTTTGACTTTTAAAAATAGAGCCCGGATTCATGGAAAACTCTGCTTCTCAGACAATTTGGGACAGCTTCTGTGTTTCGTAAGAAACATTTTTAAAGAAAAGACATCATTTCCTCTCTCATTTCCTCCAGATTAAACCCAGACCATGAAGACAAATATAAGGTAAAGTTTAATAAGCAATATAGATTATATAAGCAATAGGGGGAATGAGTGTTGCAAAAAGAGAAAAGTAGAATATCTAGGATTTCATTTGTAACTGCTTTATTTTGTGTGTCATTGCTCTACTTTTATCTTATTTATCAATATCCAAAAACTCTTCCTCTTTTTATTGTTTTTTTCTTTCTTTCTTTTTTTAAAACTGATTTTAAAATATATCCATATATTTCCATTAGCTGCTGTATAGAAAGTATTTTTCACAGCAGGATTGACCTCTCAGTATATCTCTAAAAAGATTAATCTGATATTTAAGCTCAGAACCTTTTCACTTCATTTCTCAAAGGCAGTTATTACCCCATCACATCTGCCTCCAATACCTACATGTCTCTTTTAATTCAATTCCTTCATTCCTTTCATTTTTTCCTTCATGTGTTCATTTAAAGATTAATTGAATACCTAACTTGTATCATATGCTGAGTTTCTTTATGTCCCTTAGCACAGCACGTCCATTAAGAAATTTGGTAAATCCTTGAAAAACTCATTCTTCTAGAACAAAAGACCCCCAAGTCACAAAGCATTCATTGGCTAAGCCAATCCTTAGCTCAAAAGATACTCTTTGACAGAATATGATCAGAGTTGGGCAATGTTAGTCTTAAAGCTAAATTGTAAGTCTCAGCTTCTCAGAATCCCTTAAATATAACCCACTAAGGAGTGGGTTCCCTACTCAACTCAGTCTATTTGTAAGCTTAGTCCTGCTTAAGAAAGAATTTGATGCACAAATTGAGATTAGAAATTTGTTTTCATCTAATTCACTTTCTATGCTGTAGCCAAAATGCCATCAAAATAGGTTTTGTCATATGAAAATCTAATCATGATAGTCACTGCTTATAAACTTCTCCAGAGAATACTGAGATAAACTGTAGCATATTAAAACAATAAACAGTTTATTTGAACAAAAATCAATTTGAATACCTCAGTGTCAAACCTGAAGTGGTTGGGGTGCTGGACTTACAGAATCCAGGGGAAACTGAAATTGGAGGCAAAAAAAGGACATAATTTAACTGACTACATGTTAGTTGACTGTGACAGGTTGTCCCTAGTGTATCAATTTCTTAACCTTGAGTATTTATGAGCTTAGCCTTTGGTTCACCCCAGTAATAGGGCACCTTCAGTGTAACTGTCTCCTTGTTTAATTAATTTAACAAAGAATAAAAGCTCAAATTTATCTGAGGGTGTGAAAAGCGTGCAGAATTCAACTACTACTCACCTATTGATTCTTCTCTTTGCACCAGGATTTGGAGCTGAGATTTGATTAACGTGAAGAGCGGACTTGAGCACAGTCCTAAAAAGTCCGGGAAACCAGGAGGCTCCAGTGAGAGGTCACAGATAGTAAAAGGCATCAGAACTATGACAAAGATAAAGGGGGCTAAAGTCCATCATCAGTTTCGCCTTCAAATAAGAATTTGAGGAAATAAAAATGTTAACTCCTAATAAATTCACTTTAAGAAGGCCATGCGGTTGTCTACTTCTTAAAACAGAAGTAATACTAAGACTTTTGTTTAGTTATTTCCCAATAAAAAAGTGATAAATATATTTGTAAAAACTTCAAGGACTAACAAAAATATATAACATTGATTTTCTTAAATCCTAAGAGTATTCATATCTAACTATTTCTTAAATAAAAGGATCATCATTAATAACTATAATAATATAAAAGTCTATGGTCTATCATAATTTAATTGGCAAGGTTATTTCCTTTTAATATTATACTGAGTTATATCAGTCTTATCATTGATGGTGATTATTGCTGCTGTTCAGTTGGTAAGTCAAGTCCATTTCTTTGTGATCCCATGACCTGCAGCACACCAGGCTTCCATATCTTTCACCATCTCCCAAAAAAGTGAAAGTGTTAGTTGCTGAGTCATGTCTGACTCTTTGTGACCCCATGGATTATATCCCACCAGGCTCCTCTATCCATGGGATTCTCCAGGCAAGAATACTGGAGAGGGTGGCCATTCCCTTCTCCAGGGAATCTTGCCCACCCAGGAACTGAACCTGGGTCTCCCATACTTCAAGCAGATTCTTTACCCACTATCTCCCAGAGTTTGCTCAAATTCATGTCCATTGATTGGGTGATGCCATACAATCATTCCATCATCTGTTGCCCCCCTCTCCTCCTGCCCTCAATCTTTCCCAGAATCAAGGTCTTTTCCAATGAATCAGCTCTTCCCATCATGTGGCCAAAACACTAGACCCTCAGTTTCAGCACAAGTCCTTCTAATATTAAGGGTTGATTTCCTTTAGGGTTGACTGATTTTATGTCCTTCCTGTCAGGGAGATTCTCAAGAGTCTTCTTCACCACCACAGTTCAAAAGCATCAGTTCTTTGGCATTCAGCCTTCTTTATAGTCCAAGTCACACATTTGTACATACTATAGAAATATCATAGCTTTGACTATATGGAACTTTGTCAACAAAATGATGTCTCTGCTTTTTAATATGCTGTCTAGGCTTGTCATAATTTTCTTTCCAAGGAGTAAGTCTCTTTTAATTTCATGATTGCAGTTACCATCCACAGTGATTTTGAAGCCCAAGAAAATAAAATTTGTCACTGCTTCCATTTTTTCCCCATCTATTTGCCATGAAGTAATGGGACTGGATACCATGATCTTGGTTTTTTGAATGTTGAACTTTCAGCCACATTTTTCACTCTCCTTTTTACCCTCCTCAAGAGGCTTTTTAGTTCGTCTTGGCTTTCTGCCATTAGAGTGGTGCCATATGAATATCTGAGATTGTTGATTTCTCTCCCTGAAACCTTGATTCCAGCTTGTGAGTCACCCAGTTTGGCATTTCATATGATATACTCTGCATATAAGTTAAATAAGCAAGGTGACAATATACAGCCTTGATGTAATTCTTTCCAATTTTGAATCAGTTCACTGCTCCATGTGGAGTTCCAACTGTTGTATCTTAGTATGCATACAGGTTTCTCAGAAGACAGATAAGTTGGTCTGGTATTCCCATTACTTCAAGAATTTTCCACAGTTTGTTTCGAGCAACACAATCAAAGGCTTTAGCATAGTCAATGAAGCAGAAGTAGATGTTTTTCTAGAGCTCTCTTGCTTTTTCTATGATCCAATGAATGTTGGCAACTTGATCTCTGTTTCCTCTGCCTTTTCTAAATCCAGCTTGTACATCTCGAAGTTCTGCATTCACATACTGCTGGATCCTAGCTTAAAGGCTTTTGAGTATTACCTTGCTAGCATGTGAAATGAGCTCAGTTGTATGGTAGTTTGAACATTCTTTGGTGCTTCCCTTCTTTGAGATAAGAATGAAAACTGACCTTTCTCTAGTCATCTTGCCACTGCTGAGTTTTCCAAATTTGCTCACATATTGATTGAAACACTATAACAGATATAAAAGATATAATCCTGTATCTTTTAGGATTTTAAATAGCTCAGCTATTGTAAGGCCTCCTCAGAAAACCACTTTGCCTTCTTGCATGTCTTTTTCTTAGGAATGGTTTTGGTCACTGCCTCCTGTACAATGCTATGAACTTCTATCCATAGTTCTTCAAGCACTCTGCCTACCGGATCTAATCCCTTCAATCTGTTTGTCTCCTCCACTGCATAATTATAAGGGATTTGATTTAGGTCATACATGAATTGTCTAATGATTTTTCCTACTTTCTTCAATTTAAGCCTGAATTTTCCAATAAGGAGCTCATGATCTGAGCCAAAGTCAGCTCCAGATCTTGTTTTTGCTGACTATATAGAGCTTCTCCATCTTTGGCTGCAAAGAATGTAATCAATCTGAATTCAGTATTGACCATCTGACAAAACCTGGTCCACTGGAGAAGGGAATGGCAAACCATTCCAGTATTTCACCCTTGATAACCCCATGAATAGTATGAAAAGGTGAAAAGATATGATACTGGAAGATGAGGCTCCCAGGTATGTAGATGTCTAACATGCTACTAGGGAAGAGTGGAGAGATACCTTCAGAAAGAGTGAAGAGGCTGGGTCAAAATGAAAATGTCACTCATTTGTGGATGTGTCTGGTGGTGAAAGTAAAGTTTGATGTTATAAAGAATTTCAAAGGAACCTGGAAGATTAGGTATATGAATCAAGGTAAATTGGATGTGGTCAAGCAGGAGATAGCAAGATTTAACATCTATACTTTAGGAATCATTGAACTAAAATGAACAGGAATGGGTGAATTTAACTCAGGTGACCATTATATCGACTACTGTGGGCAAGGATCCCATAGAAGAAATGGAATAGCCTTCATAGTCAACAAAAGTCTGAAATGCAGTACCTAGGTTCACCCTCAAAACTGACAGGATGATCTTTGTTTGTTTCCAAGGAAAACCATTTGGCATTACAGTAACCCAAGTCTATGTCCCAACCACTGATGCTGATGACGCTGAAGTTGACAGGTTCCATGAAAACTACAAGACCTTCTAGAATTAACACCATAAAAGATGTAGGGGATTGGAATGCAGAAGTAGGTAGTCAAGAGATATCTGGAGCAATAGGCATGTTTGGCGTTGGAGTACAAAAATGTAGCAGAGCAAGTCTACAGACTTTTGCCAAGTGAACTCACTGGTCATAGCAAACATCCCCTTTCCACAACACATGAAACTATTCTACATATGAACATCACAGTAGGGCATTGCCATGTGCAAAATCGATAAGCACCATGGTTATCATGAGAACTGAGTAAATGATTTGGAGTTTGGAAACTGAGGACTACCCAGCAGAACACTATGCAAGTGGATTGAGGCTATGTGTCTGAATTGTTTGGTGATTGAAATGGGAAGTAGACTGGCCACTGAGACATCTGGAAGAAAAAGATTTTTTTAAAAAACCTATTTGAATGGCAGAGATGCTGGTAGGAAAGAATCATAGACTGCCTTTTTTGTTTTTTCCCATATGAGAAATTTTTCTGTTCATTTATTTTTATTAGATGGAAGCTAATTTCTTTACAATATTGTAGTGGGTTTTGTTATACATTGACATGAATCAGCCATAGAGTTATGTATTCCCCATCCCAATCCCCTCTCCCACCTCCCTCTCCACCAGATTCCTCTGGGTCTTCCCAGTGCACCAGGCCCGAGCACTTGTCTCATGCATCCCACCTGAGCTGGTGATCTGTTTCACTGTAGATACTATACATGTTTTAATGCTGTTCTTTCGAAACATCCCACCCTCCCCTTCTCCCACAGAGTCCAAAAGTCTGTTCTGTACATCTGTGTCTCTTTTTCTGTTTTGCATATAGGGTTATCATTACCATCTTTCTAAATTCCATATATATGTGTTAGTATGCTGTAATGTTCTTTATCTTTCTGGCTTACTTCACTCTGTATAATGGGCTCCAGTTTCATCCATCTCATTAGAACTGATTCAAATGAATTCTTTTTAACGGCTGAGTAATATTCCAAGGTGTATCTGTACCACAGCTTCCTTATCCATTCGTCTGCTGATGGGCATCTAGGTTGCTTCCATGTCCTGGCAATTATAAGCAGTGCTGCCATGAACATTGGGGTGCACGTGTCTCTTTCAGATCTGGTTTCCTCGGTGTGTATGCCCAGAAGTGGGATTGCTGGGTCATATGGCAGTTCTATTTCCAGTTTTTTAATGAATCTCCACACTGTTCTACATAGCGGCTGTGCTAGTTTGCATTCCCACCAACAGTGTAAGAGGGTTCCCTTTTCTCCACACCCTCTCCAGCATTTATTGCTTGTAGACTTTTGGATAGCAGCCATCCTGACTGGCGTGTAATGGTACCTCATTGTGGTTTTGATTTGCATTTCTCTGATAATGAGTGATGTTGAGCATCTTTTCATGTGTTTGTTAGCCATCTGTATGTCTTCTTTGGAGAAATGTCTGTTTAGTTCTTTGGCCCATTTTTTGATTGGGTCATTTATTTTTCTGGAATTGAGCTTCAGGAGTTGCTTGTGTATTTTTGAGATTAATCCTTTGTCTGTTTCTTCATTTGCTATTACTTTCTCCCATTCTGAAGGCTGTCTTTTCACCTTGCTTATAGTTTCCTTTGTTGTACAGAAGCTTTTAAGTTTCATTAGGTCCCATTTGTTTATTTTTGCTTTTATCTCCAATATTCTGGGAGGTGGGTCATAGAGGATCTTGCTGTGATTCATGTCGGAGAGTGTTTTGCCTATGTTCTCCTCTAGGAGTTTTATAGTTTCTGGTCTTACATTTAGATCTTTAATCCATTTTGAGTTTATTTTTGTGTATGGTGTTAGAAAGTGTTCTAGTTTCATTCTTTTACAAGTGGTTGACCAGTTTTCCCAGCACCACTTGTTAAAGAGGTTGTCTTTTTTCCATTGTATATCCTTGCCTCCTTTGTCAAAGACAAGGTGTCCATAGGTTCGTGGATTTATCTCTGGGCTTTCTATTCGGTTCCATTGATCTATATTTCTGTCTTTGTGCCAGTACCATACTGTCTTGATGACTGTGGCTTTGTAGTAGAGTCTGAAGTCAGGCAGGTTGATTCCTCCAGTTCCATTCCTCTTTCTCAAGATTACTTTGGCTATTCTAGGTTTTTTGTATTTCCATACAAATTGTGAAATTATTTGTTCTAGTTCTGTGAAGAATACCGTTGGTAGCTTGATAGGGATTGCATTGAATCTATAGATTGCCTTGGGTAGAATAGCCATTTTGTCAATATTGATTCCTCCAATCCATGAACACTGTATGTTTCTCCATCTGTTTGTGTCCTCTTTGATTTCTTTCATCAGTGTTTTATAGTTTTCTATGTATAGGTCTTTTGTTTCTTTAGGTAGATATACTCCTAAGTATTTTATTCTTTTTGTTGCAATGGTGAATGGTATTGTTTCCTTCATTTCTCTTTCTGTTTTCTCATTGTTAGTGTATAGGAATGCAAGGGATTTCTGTGTGTTAATTTTATATCCTGCAACTTTACTATATTCATTGATTAGCTCTAGTAATTTTCTGGTAGAGTCTTTCGGGTTTTCTATGTAGAGGATCATGTCATCTGCAAACAGCGAGAGTTTCACTTCTTCTTTTCCTATCTGGATTCCTTTTACTTCTTTATCTGCTCTGATTGCTGTGGCCAAAACTCCCAAAACTATGTTGAATAGTAGTGGTGAGAGTGGGCACCCTTGTCTTGTTCCTGATTTCAGGGGAAATGCTTTCAATTTTTCACCATTGAGGATAATGCTTGCTGTGAGTTTGTCATATATAGCTTTTATTATGTTGAGGTATGTTCTTTCTATTCCTGCTTTCTGGAGAGTTTTAGTCATAAATGGGTGTTGAATTTTGTCAAAGGCTTTCTCTGCATCTATTGAGATAAGCATATGGTTTTTATCTTTCAATTTGTGAAAGTTGTGTATTACATTGATTGATTTGCGGATATTAAAGAATCCTTGCATTCCTGGGATAAAGCCCACTTGGTCATGGTGTATGATTTTTTTAATATGTTGTTGGATTCTGTTTGCTAGAATTTTGTTAAGGATTTTTGCATCTATGTTCATCAGTGATATTGGCCTGTAGTTTTCTTTTTTTGTGGCATCTCTGTCTGGTTTTGGAATTAGGGTGATGGTGGCCTCATAGAATGAGTTTGGAAGTTTACCTTCTTCTGCAATTTTCTGGAAGAGTTTGAGTAAGATAGGTGTTAGCTCTTCTCTAAATTTTTGGTAGAATTCAGCTGTGAAGCCATCTGGTCCTGGGCTTTTGTTTGCTGGAAGATTTTTGATTACAGTTTCAATTTCCTTGCTAGTGATGGGTCTGTTAAGATCTTCTATTTCTTCCTGGTTCAGTTTTGGAAAGTTATACTTTTCTGAGAATTTGTCCATTTCTTCCGAGTTGTCCATTTTATTGGCATAGAGCTGCTGGTAGTAGTCTCTTATGATCCTTTGTATTTCAGTGTTGTCTGTTGTGATTTCTCCATTTTCATTTCTAATTTTGTTGATTTGGTTTTTCTCTCTTTGTTTCTTAATGAGTCTTGCTAATGGTTTGTCAATTTTGTGTATTTTTTCAAAAAACCAGCTTTTAGCTTTGTTGATTTTTGCTATGGTCTCTTTAGTTTCTTTTGCATTTATTTCTGCCCTAATTTTTAAGATTTCTTTCCTTCTGCTAATCCTGGGGTTCTTCATTTCTTCCTTCTCTAATTGCTTTAGGTGTAGAGTTAGGTTATTTATTTGACTTTTTTCTTGTTTCTTGAGGTAAGCCTGTAATGCTATGAACCTTCCCCTTAGCACTGCTTTTACATTGTCCCATAGGTTTTGGGTTGTTGTGTTTTCATTTTCATTCATTTCTATGCATATTTTGATTTCTTCTATGATTTGTTGGTTATTCAGAAGCGTGTTATTTAGCCTCCATATGTTGGAATTTTCAATAGTTTTTTTTTCCTGTAATTGAGATCTAATCTTACTGCATTGCGGTCAGAAATGATGGCTGGAATGATTTCAACTTTTTTGAATTTTCCAAGACTAGATTTATGGCCCAGGATGTAATCTATTCTGGAGAAGGTTCCATGTGCACTTGAGAAAAAGGTGAAGTTGATTGTTTTGGGGTGAAATTTCCTATAGATATCAATTAGGTCTAGCTGGCCCATTGTGTCATTTAAAGTTTGTGTTTCCGTGCTAATTTTCTGTTTAGTTGATCTATCCATAGTTGTGAGTGGGGTAGTAAAGTCTCCCACTATTATTGTGTTACTATTAATTTCCTCTTTCATACTCATTAGCATTTGCCTTACTTACTGCGGTACTCCTATGTTGGGTGCATATATATTTATAATTGTTATATCTTCTTCTTGGGTTGATCCTTTGATCATTATATAGTGTCCTTCTTTGTCTCTTTTCACATCCTTTATTTGAAAGTCTATTTTATCTGATATGAGTATTGTGACTCCTGCTTTCTTTTGTTCTCCGTTTGCATGAAATATTTATTTCCAGCCCTTCACTTTTAGTCTGTATGTATCTCTTGTTTTGAGGTGGGTCTCTTGTAGACAGCATATATAAGGGTTTGTTTTTGTATCCATTCAGCCAGTCATTGTCTTTTGGTTGGGGCATTCAACCCATTTACATTTAAGGTAATTATTGATAAGATTGGTCCCGTTGCCATTTGCTTTGTTGTTTTGGGTTCACGTTCATACAACCTTTCTGTGTTTCCTGTCTAGAGAAGCTCCTTTAGCATTTGTTGAAGAGCTGGTTTGGTGGTGCTGAATTCTCTCAGCGTTTTGCTTGTCTGTAAAGCTTTTGAATTCTCCTTCATATCTGAATGAGATCCTTGCTGGGTACCGTAATCTGGGTTGTTGGTTATTCTCTTTCATTACTTTAAGTATGTCCTGCCATTCCCTTCTGGCCTGGAGGGTTTCTATTGATAGATCAGCTGTTATCCTTATGGGAATCCCTTTGTGTGTTATTTGTTGTTTCTCCCTTGCTGCTTTTAATATTTGTTCTTTGTGTTTGATCTTTGTTAATTTGATTAATATGTGTCTTGGGGTGTTCCACCTTGGGTTCATCATGTTTGGGGTTCTCTGGGTTTCTTGGACTTGGGTGGCTATTTCCTTCCCCATTTCAGGGAAGTTTTCAGCTATTATCTCCTCGAGTATTTTCTCATGGCCTTTCTTTTTGTCTTCGTCTTCTGGGACTCCTATGATTCAAATGTTGGGGCATTTCACAGTGTCCCAGAGGTCCCTGAGGTTGTCCTCATTTCTTTTGATTCTTTTTTCTTTTTTCCTCTCTGCTTCATTTGTTTCCACCATTTTATCTTCTACCTCACTTATCCTATCTTCTGCCTCCATTAGTCTACTCTTGGTTCCCTCCAGAGTGTTTTTGATCTCATTCATTGCATTATTCATTTTTCATTGACTCTTTTTTATTTCTTCTAGGTCCTTATTAAACATTTCTTGCATCTTCTCAATCTTTGTCTCCAGGCTATTTATCTGTAACCCCATTTTGTTTGCAAGATTTTGGATCATTTTTATTACCATTATTCTAAATTCTTTTTCAGGTAGATTCCCTATCTCCTCCTCTTTTGTTTGACTTGGTGGGCATTTTTCATGTTCCTTTGCCTGTTGGGTATTTCGCTGCCTTTTCATCTTGTTTAGATTGCTGTGTCTGGAGTGGGCTTTCTGTATTCTGGAGGTCTGTGGTTCCTTTTTATTGTGGAGGTTTTACCCAGTGGGTGGGGTTGGACGATTGGCTTGTCAAGGTTTCCTGGTTTGGGTATCTTGCGTCTGTGTCCTGGTGCATGGAACGAGATTTCTTCTCTCTGGAGTGCAATGGTGTGCCCAGTAATGTGTTTTGAGATGGGTCTATGTGTTAGGTGTGACTTTGGGCAGCCTGTATGTTGACGCTCAGGGCTATGTTCCTGCATTGCTGGAGAACTTGCGTGGTATGTCTTGCTCTGAAACTTACTGGCTCTTGGGTGGTGGCTGGTTTCAGTGTAGGTATGGAGGCTTTTGGACCGTCTCTTATTACTTAATATTTCATGTAGTCAGGAGTTTTCTGGTGTTCTCAGGATTTGAGCTTAAGTCTCCTGCCTCTGGATTTCAGTTTTATTCTTCCAGTAGTCTCAAGACTTCTCCAACTATACAGCACTGATAATAAAACTTCTAGGTTAATGGTGAAAAGATTCTCCCCCATGAGGGATACCCAGAGAGGTTCACAGAATTACATGAAAAAGAAGAGGGGGAGGAGGGAGATAGAGATGAGCAGGAGGAGAAAAAGGGGGACTCAAGAGGAGAGAGACAGATTTACACAGTTGTCTGTTCCCAGAGTGTTCTCCGTAGCCCAGACACCCACAAAAATTCACAGAATTGGGTTGGGAAGAGAAGGGGAAAGGAGGAAATAGAGGTGTTCTGAGGTAGAAAATGGAGAGTCAAAATTGGGAGAGAGTAATCAACACACTCCTGAATAAAAATGAGAACTGAATATTGCATTCTTAAATGTCCAAAATTTATATCACATACTGAAAAACAAAGATTAAAAATCTAAAGTAGAGGTTAGACTCTTAAAAATACAATATTAAAAACAAAAACACAAAAAATTTTAAAAATATATATGAAGTTCGGTTTAAAAATAGGGCTTCTCTTTTTTTTTTTTTTTTGCAAGGTTATAGTGAAATGAAAATTAAGAAGTAGTAGAGGAGTAATAGAGGACTTTAAAAGGAAATAAGAGCAAAAGAAAAAAAAAGATAAAAGAGAAAAAAACAAGAAAAAAATTTTTTTCCTAATTAAAAAATCATAAAAATCTATGAAAATGAAAGTTAAGGAGTCATGGGGGAGTAACGGGGAATTTTAAAAGAAAAGGAAAGAGAAAAAATAAAAAAGAAAAGAAAAGAAAAAAATTTTTAAAAAAAGTAAAAATATATCTAGGAATTTCTCTGGAGCTGTTGCGGTCAGTGTGGGTTCGGTTCAGTTTCAGATAGCTCCTCGTTCCAGCTTACATTTCTCAGTATCTATAGGCCCCTTCAGATGTAGTCAGTGTTTCCTACAGGGATTTTAATCTGTTGCACAGGTCCCTTCTGAAGCAGTTCCCTTTGTTTATTTGGCTTCTGTTTGCTGGTCTCTTCAGTGCCTAACTTTCGCCCTGACACAGGCGGGCAGAGGTGGTCTCTTGTTCTGGTTGTTAGTTCCGTCGCACTGCGGGGAGGGGCTGGCGCTGCTTTCCCCGTCTACGCTGCTCAGACTCCCGGCTGCTCTATATGGAGCGAGCCCTGTGCTGCGCGCGGTTCCAGCCCTCGGGTGTTCCACAAAAGCGCGGACTTGGCTGCGCCTGCGTTTTGTGCCTTCCCCGTCCGAGCGGCTCAGGCAGCCTGGAGCTTGACAAGCGCACTCTCCCCGGGTGCAGTATGCCTTCTCCCCTCCACGGTCCCAGCCTCAGTTTCAGCCCGCGCTAGTCGGGTGCCTCCGCCCTCTGTCTCGCCGCAACCCTCCCAGCGGATGTCGACCATCCAGAATCTCAGGAAGTCTTTGGTTAGAAACTGGAGGCCTGTTTGCAGTGTGGTAGGGAATGCAGTCCTTGGGGCCGAGCCTGCCCCTTTCCCCTCCCCCCTGCCTCCTGCCTCAGGCGGGGCTGGGCCAGTCCGCAGCCGGCTAGCTCCTTTGGACTTGCTCGGTCCCTTTGTTCTGTGAACGGCTGGCAGTGTGTTTGGGCCGGTTAATTTTCTCTCTTTTGCTGTCCCACAATTTAAGTTGGTAACTCACAAAAGCTCCCTCCAATTGTCCTCAGGGCACTCAGGCCCGGTCCTTACCCTACGCAATGCCGCCCGCTCCTCTCCATTCCGCCCCCACTCACTGGTGGCGGTGCAGGCGTCTGGGGTACTTTTCTGCTGGGAGTTGCTTTTAGGCATGTAATCTGTGGGTTTTATTTATTTTTCCCCTCCCAGTTAGGTTGCCCTCCGAGATTCAAAAACTTCCCCCAGACCCGCCAGTGCGAGGGTTTCCTGGTGTTTGGAAACTTCCTCTATTAAGACTCCTTTCCCTGGACGGATCTCCATCCCTAGCTCTTTTGTCTCTCTTTTTATCTTTTATATTTTGTCCTACCTCCTTTTGAAGACAATGGGCTGCTTTTCTGGGCACCTGATGACCTCAGCTACTGATCAGAAGTTGTTTTGTGACGTTTGCTCTGCGTTCAATTGTTCTTTCCATGAATTTGTAGGGGAGAGAGTGGTCTCCCCATCCTATTCCTCCGCCATCTTGGCTCCTCCCCGCTATAGACTGCCTTTTTTTTTTTTTCCCCTCTCCTTTATTTATTTTTTTTTCCCAGTGGGTTTCGTCATACATTGATATGAATTTGATTTAGGTGGTTTATGAGGTGCATGATAAGATCACTGACAGAGATGGAGGAGACGGCTTGGATTTCCCAGACATATTCACCAGATTTGGTCAAATTTTAGCTTCTAGAACATGATAAATTACTCCTAGAACTCAAATTATAGTAAAACCAAACAAATCTTTAGTGTTCCAGAGAACTCGTCAAAGCTGTGAATACACGATCTTTTCATTCACACTTCACAGTCTGATTACACAACCTTTCAGTGGAAGGACTGTTTTGTTAATTATATTTAATTTTCTTTTACCTTGCATGTGTGTTGCTAATCAATGTTATATTTACCTGTATAAATGTCACATGGCCTTACACATACTTCTTAGAGCTCATCCATGGGTTGTTTGCGTGTGTATGGTGTGAACGTGTACAAGGAGTAATTGAACAAATAGTGTACCGTCTGATGAAAAGAAGATTACACTTTTATTCTTTTGTGTATTAAAATGAGCAGCAGTTATGGGAAATGATGTTTTCTTTATTCTGAGTCCAAATTAAAAGTTATTTGGGCCTTTCTCATCTCTTAAGCTCCAACTTAAGAACTTCACCCTATCCTTGATTTTAAGGTGTGGTATACTCAACATGAGTTTAAACCTCCTCCCCTCACTCTTAAGATTCTCAATTCAAGGAAAAAGCTTGAAGTTGGAACAATATTGTGCAATCAACACTCTCAAATTTTGGTGAGGTTGAAAGGGTCCATAACTCCCTTCCATTCTTTGTGACAGTTAAGCCTGCTTTGCTGTTATTTAAGACAGATTTATCCTAAGGCTGTTCTTTTTCAATGTGATCCACTTGGCCGCACCCATTTGGAAGAGCCCGTTACTATGGTCTGGGTTGGTTTGGCTTGTTCCAAGCTCATTGCTACATTCTTTTTTTAGAGCCTGCCAAATGTGGGCCAATGGGTGTGTCTTGTTGACATCCTGTGGTTTATCAGATATGTAGGATCACTCTTTAGAGCAACCTCTTTAGAAGCCTGCAGCTGTGCTGGGAGCCCCTGGTCAGCATGTCTAAGAGGAAGCCCGAACTCTGATTCACATTTAACCAAAATGCTTATGGGCAATGGCAACATAAGCATGCCTTGCCTTAAGAAACACATGGTGCCCATCCTGAATCTAGATTAGAGATTTGTGGTTGCAAATATTTGCCTATCTCTCCAAACCATAATTTATCCCAAAGAAATTACTATGTCACTTACACATTTAGATATAAGAACCACACACAAAATGGATTTCCTGGGTCAGTTCTGATTTTCAAGTCCCTGCACCATTTTTTATTTGCCACATGCAGACCACAGAGCCACTTTCAAGGATATGTTAGGGATACAGGAAACATTAGTGTGTAGTTAAAATGCATACCCCATGGTGGGGAAGACCAGAGGACACAATTTTGGACTGGCAAGGATCAGCAGAAGTTTGCTACTCAAATATATCATGAAATGTACTCATTCTATAACCCCAACTACAGACTTAAGTAGATTAACAACTTCATTTTATTAAGTGCAAATGCTCCCTCAAGTGGTTAGACTTCATTCATACTTTAGTATGAAATATTTACTTGAATAAGATTTTCCAGTCCATTCTCTCTGAGTACCTGGAACTCCTGGGAGATGGGGGAGGTAGGATGGAGTGTTTCACTTCTTTACCAAATCTATTGCTGGCACAATCATTAACTTAAATGAATAAAAATATAATTAAAGTTTATATATGATTAGTGTTCACTGAATATTTTTAACAGGAATAATGGACTTAGAGATAGTTAAGTTGTATGTGATGAAAGTTTAAACACTAGTGAATCTAAGGGATTCATTTTACCACTTTTGTGACTTTTCTGTAGGTTAATTTTTTAAAATAAATATTTTGATAAAGATTCTAATTAGCTTGTAATCATTGTCTCAGTAATATAATAGCTGAAACACACTAATGTCCATATATTTCTTAGAGCAAGAAGAATGGGAGCAGTATACAGAGAAATCTTAAAGAACCAGAGGTAAAATAAGAAGTTGTATCTGAGAGCTGGAAATGAGGTGAGAGGTGCGAGAGGAGATTTAAATTAAGGATGAGATAGAGGGAAAGAAAATATTTCCATGCTAAGGCAATTTTACAAAGATTCCTATCTGTGAATCTTCTGCCAGGAGTTAAGGTAGTCTGAAGCCCAAGTTAATAAATTAACTTTTGATTTTGGGGTTGGACTTCTCACTTTTCTTGATTTATATTATCTCTCATGTTCAGTTTCTCCAGGGTATGTGGTTGGGTCCTAAGTAGGTGGTTCTTTTCTCCACTCAGCACTTTCTCCCCTCAATATTCCAATTTGCATTTCTGAGGCTGCTGCATTCTAATACTACTGTTGGTGATGAAGATGGTGAGAAGGAGAAGGAGGGAGGGCACGGGGAGGACACTAACTTAACTAAGCACCTGTTATGGGCAGGTTGTTATGTGAGGCATTTTTCACACAATTAATTTAAATTTCTCAAATAAGACAACTGAGGTTCAGAGAAGTTAGGTAATTGATCCAAGGTTGTATATATTTTAGAGCTACAATCACAACCATAGCTGCACCATTTCAAAGCCCCTTGCCTTTTAAACACTGCTTTTGGATGAACATTTTAAAATGAAAGAAACAACTGTAAACATCTATGATCTGCCTCACTGTAAAGAAGATATAAAATTTCTTTTAACTTCCATGATAAAATTAATGGGAATAATTTGGCAAAAATGAAAAAGAAATCTTAGCAGCAAAGTAAAACAAAGTTTAAAAATGATTTCTGTAGCTTCCTCCATGTTTATTTTTGTTGAATTGATAGAGTTACCCAATAGTGGCAAAAGGGAGAGGAACACACACTTAGGACCCAACCCTGAGCTTTGACCCTGTTGTGAGCTGGGGAAAGTCTCTTCAAGTCTCTCAAACTAGATTTTCACCTTTGTAAAGCTGAACAATCCCTAATCTTCCCTCCTCTGGAGCTGCTGTGAGCATTGAGTTTATGATTCTAAGATCTCTCCAGAGTCTTTTTTAAAACAGACTATAAGACAGTTATTGTTGCTGTTATTACTACTTGTGAAAAGAATAGAAGTTGGCAGCATTTGGCACCACTTTGATAATACTCAAATATGCTGGTACTTTTATAGCATAAAAATCTCAAAATCATTAATTTTATCCTATGATTTATCTTATGACTTTTTTATTTTTTTAATCCTAAATCCTATCCTATTTTATTTATTTTATCATAAATTTATCCTATGATTGTGATTTCTTAATTCCATAATTTTAAAACCTGAACTAACTAAATTCTAGTGCTGCTTGTACAGTTCAACTACTTCCAAAACACAGGTGAAAACAAGAATTGTTGCTGTTATTCAGTAACTAAGTCATATCTGACTCTTTGTGATCCCTCAGACTGTAGCACACAAGGCTCCTCTGACTTTCACTATCTCCCAGAGTTTGCTAAAGTTCATGTCCATTGAGTTGGTGATGATATCTAATCATCTCATCATCTGCCATCCTTTTGCCTTCAATCTTCCCCAGCATTAGGCTGTTTTCCAATGGGTCAGCTCTTCGCATCAGGTGACCAAAGTATTGGAGGTTCAGCTTCAGCATCAGTCCTTCCAATGAATATTCAGGACTGATTTCCTTTAGGATGGACTGGTTTCATGTCCTTGCAGTCTGAGGGATTCTCAAGAGACTTCTCCAACACCACAATTCAAAAGTATCAGTTCTTTGGTCTCAGCCTTCTTTATAGTTCAACTGTCACATCTGTACATGACTACTGGAAAAACCATAGCTTTGACTATATGGATGTTTGTCAACAAAGTGATGTCTCTGTCTCTGCTTTGTAATACACTAACTAAGTTTGTCATAGTTTTCCTTTTAAGGTGCAAGTGTCTTTTAATTGCATGACTGCAGTCAGCACCCACAGTGATTTTGGAGCCCAAGAAAAAAATCTGTCACTGCTTCCACTTTTTCCTACTCTATGTGACATGAAATGATGTGACTGGTTGCCATTGTCATGATATTAATTTTTTTTAATCTTTAATTTCAAGACAGGTTTTCACTCTTCTCTGTCACACTCATCAAGGGGCTCTTTAGTTGCTCTTGGATTTCTGCCATTAAAGTGGTATCATCTTCATATCTGAAGTTGTTGATATTTCTCCTGGCAATCTTGATTCCAGCTTGTGATTCATCCAGCCCAGCATTTCGCATGATGTACTCTGCAAATAATTTGAATAAGCAGGATGACAACATTTAGCCTTGTTGTACTCCTTTCTCAATTTTGAACCAGTCAGTTGTTCTATGTCTGGTTCTAACTGCTGCTTCTTGACCTACATATAGATTTCTTAGGATACAGGTAAGGTAGTCTAGTATTCCCATCCCTTGAAGAATTTCCCACAATTTATTGCAGTCCACACAAGGTCTTTAGTGTTGTAGTGAAGCAAAAGTAGATATTTTCCTGGAATCTCCTTGCTTTATCCATGATCCAGTGAATATTGGCAATCTGGTCTCTGGTTCCTCTGCCTCTTCAAAATCCAGCATGTACATCTCGAAGTTCTCAGTTCACATACTACTGAAGCCTAGCTTAAAGGTATTTGAACATAACTTTGCTAGCATGTGTGTGTGTGTGTGTGTGTGTGTGTGTCGCTCAATTCTGTCTGACTCTTTGCGACCCCATGGACTATAGCCCTTAAAGCTCCTTTATTCATGGAATTCTCCAGGCAAGAATACTGGAGTGGGTTGCCATTCCCTTCTCCTTCTAGCATGTGAAATGAACACATTTGTACCATAGTTTGAACATTTTTTGGCATTGCCTTTTTTGGGGTTTGAAATGGAAACTGACCTTTTCCAGTTCTGTGGCCACCATTACATTTTCCAAATTTGCTATCATATGGAGTGCAGCAGTGTAACTGCATCCTCTTTTTGAATTTGAAATGACACAGGTGAAATTCTGTCACCTCCACTAGTTCATAATAATGCTTCCTAAGATCCATTTGACTTCGCCATCCAGGATGCCTGGCTCTAAGTGAGTGTCCACACCATTGTGGCTATCTGAGTCATTAACACCTTTCTTATATAGTTCCTCTGCATATTCTTGCCACCTCTTCTTAATCTCCTTTGCTTCTGTTAGATCCTTACCATTTCTGTGCTTTATCATGTCTATCTTTGCATGAAATATTCCCTATCTCTTATTTTCTTGAAGAGATTTCTAGTCTTTCCCATTCTATTATTTTCCTTTATTTCTTTGCATTCTTCATTTAAGAAGGCCTTCTTATCTTTCCTTGCTATTCTCTGGAACTCTGTATTTGATTGAGTATATCTTTCCCTTTCTCCCTTGGCTTTCACATATCTTCTTTACTCAGTTATTTGTAAAGCCACCTCCAATAAACACTTTGTTGGGGATGGTTTTGGTCACTGCTTCCTGTACAATAACTCCATCCATAGTTATTAAAGCACTATGTCTACCAGATCTAATCCCTTGAAATTATTCATCATCTCCACTGTATAATCATAAGGAATTTGATTTAGGTTGTACCTGAATGGCCTAGTGGTTTTCTCTACTTTCTACAATTTAAGCCTGAAATTTACAAAAAAAAAAAAAAATAGCTCATGATCTGAGCCACAGTCAGCTCCTAGGTCTTGTTTTTACTCACTGTATAGAGCTTCTCCATCTTTGGCTGCAAAGATCATAATCAATCTGATGTCAGTATTGGCCATTTGGTCATGTCCATATATAGAGTCATCTCTTGTGTTGCTGGAAAAAGATGTTTACTGTGATCAATGTGTTCTCTTGATAAAACTCTGTTAACCTTTGCCCTGCTTCATTTTGTACTCCAAGGCCAAACTTGCCTGTTACTACAAGTATCTCTTGACTTCCTATTTTTGCATTCCAATCCCCTAGGGTAAAAAGGACATTCTTTCTTTCTTTCTTTTTTTTTTTTTTTTTTTGGTGTTAGTTCTAGAAGGTCCTGTAGGTCTTCATAGAACTGAAAATAGGAATTATTTACATATTAATCAATTTCCTAAATGTCAAATATTTTTCTCATTACAGAATATAAAAATTAAAGGAAAAAAAGTTCCTCATTTTTTACCAGACTTTATCATTAGTTAAAATAGGGTATACTATCCTAGAATTTGGGGTGTCATGAACCACTAATATTTTAAAAATTGTGTGTGCATGTTTTTGGCCAACTAAGAATATTACACACATACACACAAATACACACAAGCTCTCTATTAACTATTAAAGCCGCTTTCTAAAAATAAAGGGCAATTTAACCTATAAAATATCAGACTAAAGAAAAGTTCTTAAGTTGGAATAAATGTTTAATGAAAGACCACTTAATTTGTTTTTCTTCCAATTTCACTGTGATCCATTGGCAACCTTCCTACAATTACATGTCCACAGACGGCCTTTTGGAAGCCATTGAACTGTGGATACATTAGGAGTGAACCTCTTCTCTCATGGGAGATGTTTGACACGCTGCACCAAAGGTTCCAGTCCCTTCCGTAAACTGCCTCCTTTGAGCCTCCCTGTTCAAAAAGGTTTATTTGTATCTTGATGCTACTGTTTCTTGTCACAGAAAATTTTACTTATTCCTTTTAGACTCTGTCATAGGTTATACAACCAGTTAGCATGTAAATTCCCATCTTTGTGTGGCTGCTCTTGTCCAAAATAAAGGAAGGAAACACATGACTTTCAGGGATATTTTTTGTGTTGGCTAAAAAGTTCATTCGAGTTTTTCCATAAAAGCATATAGAAAAATTGAATAGCCTTTTTGGCCAACCCAATATTTAATAAAACTAAGAGAAAGTAATACTGATTCCTTTTAGAACAAAGACAATTCAGAGAAGAAGAATCTGTAAAGTACTGTGTCTCCTTTATCTTCCATTTGAAAAGAGAAAATGGAAATACCTCTCTCTATTTTGTCTTTCCCCTTAAAACTTACCATATATTTTGGGAACATGTTCTCTTAGAACTCTGATGTGAAACATCCTTCACACAAAAATTATCCATCTAGCTGTATGATTCAAAACTTCAACATTCCAAAGAAAAATAAAAGAACAGCTTAATCTGGGGAGAGAATTCAGCCTTCACTTAGGGAAAGAATTTAAAGAGGAAATTAAGTCTCTTAGGAAACTGAATGAAGTCATGGACTGAAAATGTCCTCCAGTAAATGTAAGGTGTTAAAAATGAAAGAAAATAAGAAAATAGTTCTAAAAATAGGTATCTCTCTCCCCTTCCACACATCACCTTGATCCCACTACGTAACTTCTTTCTGTTCTACTGTTCTTCAGAGGGATTCCACATGCAGGGCATTTCTTATCACACATATGCAGTCCTCAAGGTCACGCCCTGCAGTCATTTTTCTCTGCCTCTTAAAGTAATCTGCAGAAGTGGGTGTAGTCCATGTCTGTTGGTTCTTCATTATTCTCTATCCCAAAAGGTCAACTATAATATGGAACATCTTGAACTTAAAAAAAAAAAAAAAAAAATGATACTCCGCCTAGATAACCAGCTGTGTGCAAATTAAAACATCCCAAAATAGCTTTTTTTTTTTTTTTTTGCTTTTTTTTTTCTCCCAACAGCAAGGACTGATACTAAATGCAGCAGAGGAGGTACTCATTCCCCTCTGAAATCCCCCAAAAGGGCTTTCAAATTGCACTAAGTCACTCAAGTTTCACAAGTTTTAACAAGATTCCTTAATTCCAAAAAGAATTAAGAGAGAAATGCATGCTTCGTTCTACAACTTCAGCCTCTGGTTCTTCCAACCAGCATAAATCTTCAGAGGACTTCTGATAATTTAACTAAACAGACTAGCAAGTCAGAGAACAGATTTTGTTTTTCCCTTGAAAAAATTACCAGAAACCATTTCACCACATTTTCCCTCTCATGAGCAAGAATTTCCTCAATTCCTGTGAGGATGAGATAAAACAAGGGCATACTGGACAACTGAGAACTGTTAGAAATCATCGTTGATATTTTGGTCAATATAAGGAAACTGGTCATTTTTTAACAGAGACCTGCAAGCTGTTAAATGGTGGCCTGGGCTCTACTCCAGGGCACAATGTTAATGACAGTTCCTCCACACCCATAGCTTAAAGATTCTCGCTACAGATAAACAACATAAATGAAGTCTTTCTAAAGTGGGATCTATTTCTTATACAAATTTTCTTGTACAAAAGATAACAATAACAATGTAAGAGTCTGTCAGTCTTCCCACTTCTTCCCAATGGAATATATGATGACTTTTTTGGCTTGATTATCAAAGCTATCTTGCATTTCCATCACCCAACAGACCAAACCCAAAGGGATCTGAACATTAGTTTTGAATATATCTTATCATTTTCTTTATTTGAACAGGACATGTTCATATGAATACAGAGAAAGGTGTCCTTATCAACATAATAAGCCTCTATATGTAAACAGCAGCAGGTAAGCAAAATTCACAAATAGCAGACCACAATACGCAGGGTCAGCAAATCACTTGAGCCCACTATTTCTGGTTGAACACGCCTTACAAGAACCCTAGCTAAGATCAAATACTATTTTTATCTTGCACATCTAGCTGTATTCCTGATACACAGCAGAACTTCCATAAGTGCTAACCTTTAAATTCTATGAAGATGAGTCTATCATATGGACCATCATAGCAGAGAGACTAGCACACATTGGGATTAATTAAATATGTATGATGTGAATGGATTATTGAGTACATGAATGAATGACCAGATTGTTTGAATTAACTAATTAGTGAACAAATGCAAAGATATTCTAAGTAAAGATGATGTCATGGAAGCAGTGGAATATAAAACATGGTACGTAGGTTGACTGTTACTAGCCTTAGGAAGCCATTAAATAAACATTCTTGAGGGAAAAGCAGGCTGTTGAAACTTTTTTTGAGAAATACTGAGGTGTTGTTTTACATGATGGGTTGGAGTAAGGGTTCAAGGTAGGAAAAGTCAAATATATCTATAAGATTTTATTCAAAAGAAGTAGGTGAAAAACATTAACTTCCAAGTGGTTCTCAGTTTTCTACTCACTCTCCTTAAGGCTGTTTAATTATCTTCTTGGTTTGGTTTTTTGTCCTTCAGTTTATTCTATACTTTTCCACTAAATTTATCTCCCTAAATTCCAGTTACTTTTCTCCTACAAACCTAGTCAGAGACTTTCAACTGTTCTTCACTTCCTGATACACCATGTTAAAACCCTGAGTCCAGTATTGAAGGCTGTCAATATGACACAATGAAAGAAGTTCTACATTGATGTCAGGAAAAAGAAGTTCAAGTCCATTAGGATCACCTACTTTCTAACCAGTTTTCTCAACCAAATAAGCTAGACAACTTCTAAGGACCTTTCAGACTTAGTATTTTATTTATTTTTAAATCTTATCTTTGAGAACACTCACTGTATACGCAACCCAAATCAGTGCTTCTTAAACTTCACTGTAATGTCTGAATCACATAGAATCCTGTTAAAATGCAAATTCTGATTTGGTGAAACTGTAGTAAGGCTGGAGGTTTCTGCATTTCTAACAAGCTCCCAGATTACTATGATGCTTCTGGTCCACAGATCCACTTTGAGTAGCAATGCCTGTATGGCTATGTTGTAGAACTTCATGTTATCAAAGAACATCTATTCTTTCTTTCCAAACTTTGCCAAATCTCCTAATCAACTTGAAATGTCTTCCCATTCATAGTCACCTGTCAGCAACTGTCTCATTCTTCACAATCAACCTTATTCCAGATAAAACACTGTCTTACCAATAAAACTCTTCTTAATCCAACCTTTTATTCACACAGAAAGTCATCTTCTTTTATATGATTTCCCCTAGGTCTTTGTGTTGTGCCTATAGCATCATGAAAACCGTACATTTGTAGTTATTTGTGTATGTGTTTTGTCTCTCCTTCTATGTTGTAAGACTCCTTACCATTCAAATGATAACTGCTTCTCTGACTAAAGAGTAGAAGGAAGAGCATTCTAAAGAGGGGAATATGATCACGCTAGTAAATGTCAAGGAAATCCAAACCTAATTCATCTGACCCCAACACATTCTCTTCTATTGCACCTGGCAGGCACTGTAATATGCACCCAAACAGAGCACCTGACACATTGCTGGATTTCAATCACTGTTTATGAGACAGAGCAATGTGACACTTCCATTTCTTGCATTCTTAACTTTTAGATGTTGGTAAATAGCTCAGTAAAGTTCTTCTTCAACTAGAACTTGAGAGGTTAGGAGACTGATGCAGATCAGGGGAGCTATCAGTGATACATTTAGGAAACAAACTGTCTTATTCTACCTGCAGAGCAAAATTAATGTATTCACCTTCATCAACTCAGAACATTTTTATTTCTTGAGACAGTACAGTAAAGAAATACATATAAATGCCCTTTTAAATCACTGGATCCTATACTCTTCAGAGTTGGAATATTATATAAAGGCAAGAGGCCATTTAATGTATTTTTTTAGAGTAATGCCAATTACATATAAAACACTAAAACATTAGGGCAACATGATGTTATACAAACCATGAAAAAAAAATGTATTGCATTTGTAACTCATCTTTATTCCATGACCTATTTTTTTTTGCAATACTTTTTATTACTTGAGATTTATAGGCTCATTTCTCTGTGAGGCTCATGCAACAACACACATCGATGTATCTGCCTGCAATCATCAAAGGGCAAACATTCAGGTCAGATATCAGTCGTTTGCTCAATTCATCTGGATTAATGAAGCCCTAGATCTTGCATTCAGCATACACAGAGAGCAATGTGAAGTATGTCCATAAGTCAGTCATATCAACTGACTCTTGAACTTGTAATGCCCAGATTTATGTCTTCCATGTTCTTAAAACGTTATTGACTATTGCAGTAAAAAGATATTTCCCCAACTGTTATTCCAGCTATAGACTTGTTAGTTTTCACAGAATAATTAACCAGTAAACTTTTTCATGTTTCTTATTAATTATTTACAGATTTGGATCTGAGGTGAGGCTTCTTTGGGCAACTTTGAATGGTGTAATTACACTCTTAAGCAGAAGTGAATCTTACTGTCTCTGATGGCTCCATCCAAGCACAGGGCCTTAGAATATAAAAGCTGTGGAATGCCTGCAGAGGCTGCCCAGTGAGGTAAAATCACTGTACTGGAAAGTATCTCTCCCAAAGCACATAGTTTAGAACATTTAATTCTTACAATCACCTTGTGAAATCAACACAGTAGGCAACACTATGTCCAACAAACATGTGTGCAAACTGAGTAGCTCTGATTTGCCCAAGGTTCAAAGGTTAGAAACACCGAAACAAAGGTCATACAGACTTCCTTTATGGTGGACTATGATTTTTTAAGATAATAGCAGGACTTTTTAAAGTTATTATTTTAAGATAATAGCCAGGAAGAAGTCAATGAAAGGGTAACATATTTTCATAATGAGCTAAAAAATTTCAGAATGAATTAAATCCTTGGGAGAGAATAGAATTTCCTTAGCTGGTAAGATGACTGTGGGAATGAGTTAATGAATAAGCATTTAGTGCATCCTTGTTGACGACAAAGAAGAAATGATCAGTATTATCAAGTCCTCTGATGCACACCTGAAAGCTCAATTCATCTGCTCAGCTTTACTCAGTGTCTCAGAAGCTTCTAGTAAGGAGCCTGAGATGACAAAATACTCAGACTGGTAGTTATTGAAAATGTATTCAGATCAGGTTGGTCTTCAAGTAAACATCCAATAAATGTTTCCTCCAGTGATTTCAACATTGGCAACTTAAAAACAAAATCAACATACAAGAAGTGATATATCAAAGAGCATAGGAGTATAAATTCAAACAGTTGCTTCTTGGAAAGGTATATAAACTCTCTAGGGACAAAATTTGCAACCTGTAAGATGTGATATGTAAAATCTGTAAAACTTTTAAAGCAAATTCATGTACACATAACTCTTGTGTTTTGTCTGGCAGATGCTCAGTGTTGAATGCATGTTAACCCGCAGCTTTACTTAGACCTCTAACTATCTTCTACATGCACCTAAAACTGAATCAATGCTATCTATCTTAGAATAAAATACCAAAGGAAGAGAATCAGAGTTCACTGAATACTTTCCCCTCTGCACTGTTGGAGAACTGTCAGATAAGCAGCAATGCAGATTGAACAAGCACCTTTGTCCAAGGGTAATTATTGATTTAAATTAAAACTTAAATTTTCCCCCAGGAAGGAAGGGAGTCTGTCATAACTAATAATTGTAAATAGTACTCTGTAAAAAAAAAAAGAGAGAAGTTGAGAGAGAGAAAGTAAATGAATTTTAAAAATTGTATAGAATTTTATTGCCTCTTCCAGGGCAAGAGAAATTACTTTTCCAAGAAGAGCTCAGAAAAAAACAGAAACAAAAAATGAAACAAAGCAAACCACAGATTTCAAAGGGAAAAGGTATTTATATTAGTCTTTCAAACCTATTTTATCATTTCTTTTCCACTTACTCTATTAAAGTAAGTGGCAACAGAAGACAACATTCTAGGAACAACTATTTTCTCCTATGATGTGATCAGTCTTTTGGCTACCAAAAGACCCTATGGTCACTGGAGAAGTTAACACTAATGTGGGCAAATGATATTTATCTCATTTTGAGGAGCAGTATAGGAAAATGCTTGAGTTCCTTGCTTATAATATAGAATGTCATTCCTGAATAACTGTTTTTGTGATTATGCTCTAGGCTTTTCAGATGATGTGTGCATAGTTTGCTCACTCTTAGAGATTTGATTCTGACTTATTTTTTAAAACATCCCATGCCATTGCAGAGTAGAATGGGGAAAATGGAAATAAGAGCTAGATCCAGGAAGAATTCATCTTAGAGATTCATCAGGAGATTTTGATTATTTGAGATGTACTCCTTAATCAAAGAGTACTTTTATTTAAGGAGTTTGAAAAACTTGGCAGCCTCTTCCTAATGTCCTCTTGCTTTGCTTCTCAAGGAAGGATGTTACCAGCACATGTTTAGGTTTTCTTAGCCAAGATATGTGCACTATAGCAGAATGTTTTATAGTGTTTGCAAGATTGAAATAATTCCTCTATGCTCTATAAATTAGGGTCCTTCAGTAATAATGATAAACTTGTCAACATTAGTTGGATCATAGAAAAAACAAGAGAATTCCAGAAAAAAAATCTATTTTTGCTTCATTGACTACGCTAAAACTTGACTGTGTGGATCACAACAAATGGGAATACCAGAACACCTTACCTGCCTCCTGAGAAAGTTGTATGCAGATCAAGAAGCAACAGTTAGAACCAGACATGGAACAATGGACTGGTTCCAAATTGGGAAAAGAGTACGTCAAGGCTGTATATTGTCACCCTGCTTACTTAACTTCTATGCAGAGCACATCATGCAAAATGCCAGGCTGGATGAAGCACAAGCTGGAATAAAGATTGCTGGGGGAAATATAAGTAACCTCAGATATGCAGATAACACCACCTTTATGGCAGAAAGTGAAGAGGAACTAAAAAGCCTCTTGATGAAATGAAAGAGGAGGATGAAAAAGCTTGCTTAAAACTCAACTTTCAAAAACTGAAGATCATGGCATCTGGTCCCATCAGTTCATGGAAAATAGAAGGGGAAACAATGGAACCAGTGACAGATTTTATTTTCTTGGGCCCCAAAAATCACTGCAGATGGTAACTAAAGTCATGAAATTAAAAGAAGCTTGCTCCTTGGAAGAAAAGCTATGACCAATCTAGACAACATATTACAAAGCAGAGACATTACTTTGCCATCAAAGTTTTGTACAGTCAAAGCTATGGTTTTTCCAGTAGTCACATATGGATGTGAGAGTTGGACCACAAAGAAAGCTGAGTACTGAAGAATTGATGCTTTTGAACTGTGGTGCTGGAGAAGTTGAGAGTCCCTTGGACTGCAAGGAAATTAAACCAGCCAATCCTAAAGGAAATCAGTCCTAAATATTCATTGGAAGGACTGATGCTGAAGCTGAAGCTCCAATTCTTTGGCCACCTGATGCAAAGAGCTAACTCATTGGAAAAGACTCTGATGCTGGAAAGATTGAAGGCAGGAGGAAAAGGGGATGACAAGATGAGAAGGTTGGATGGCACCACCGATTCGGTGGACATGATTTTCAGCAAGCCTTGGGAGCTGGTGATGGACAGGGATGCCTAGCATGCTGCAGTCCATGGGGTCGCAAAGAGTCGGGCACGACTGAGAGACTGAACTGAACTGAACTGAGCTGAATGATGATATAGTGATGATGAAACAGTGTTTACTAACTGATTATTTTGAGCCAAGCAATACCAACATCTCGTTTACCCCTCATGAAAATCCAATGATATGGTGTTATTGACTTCATTGTATAGGTGGGGAAAGTGATCAAGGAATCATGATACAAAACATGGCACAGAAAAAATAAATCGCCGTTTGGTGCTCCACAGCTAAAACTTCAAAGGCGTTTTTCAAGTGGTATGAGGATTGAGAATACATCAAATGAAACTGTGATTATCAATGACTGGTCAGCCTACTTGAAAATATGCCACCAATGACAATAGCAGCTTCTAGGTTGTTACTCAGTAGCTAAGGTGTGTCCAACTCTGCAACTGCATGAACTGAAGCACTCCAGGCTCCTCTTTCCTCCACTATCTCCCAGAGTTTGCATAAATTGAAGTTCATTGATTCAGTGATGCTATCTAACCATCTCATCTTCTGCCACCACCATCTCCTTTTGCCTCCAATCTTTCCTAGCATCCAAGTCTTTCCAATGAGTCAGCTCCTCACATCAGCAAAGTATTGGAGCTTCAGCTTCAGCAACAGTCTTTCCAATGAATCTTCAGGGTTGATTTCCTTTAGGAATGGCTAGTTTGATCTCCTTGCAGTTCAAAGGACTCCCAAGAGTCTTCTCCAGCACCACAATTTGAAAGCACCAATTCTTCAGCCTGCAGCCTTCTTTATGGCCCAACTCTCACATCCATACATGGCTACAGCAAAAAACCATAGCTTTGACTATATGGAACTTTGTCAACAAAATAATGTCTCTGCTTTTTAATACACCATCTAGATTTGTCTTAGCTTTTCTTCAAAGGGCAAGCCTCCTTTAATTTAATGAGTGCAGTCACCATCCTCGGAGATTTTGGAGCCCAAGAAAATAAAATCTGTCACTGCTTCCACTTTTTCACATCCTTTGTGCCATGAAGTGATGGGCCTGGATGCCATGATCTTAGTTTTTTTTAACGTTGAGCTTCGAGTCAAGTTTTTAATTCTCTTTTTTCTCCCTCATCAAGAGGCTCTTTAATTCCTCTTCACTTTCTGCCATTAGAGTAGTATCATCTTATCTGAGTTCACTGATGTTATTCCCAGCAATCTTGATTCCAGCTTGTGATTCATCTAGTCTGGCTTTTTACATGATGTACTCTGCACATAATTTAAATATACAGAGTGACAATATACCTCCTTGTCATATTCCTTTCCCAATTTTGAACCAGTCTGTTGTTCCATGTCCAGTTCTAACTGTTGCTTCTTGACCCACATACAGGTTTCTCAGGAGACAGGTAACACAGCTTGGTATTCCAATCTGTTTAAGAATTTTCCACAATTTTTTGTGATTCACATAGTCAATGGCTTTTGTGTTGTCAATGAAGATGTTTTCTGAAACCCTTTGCTTTCTCCATGACCCAACAAATATTGACAATTCGATCTCCAGTTCCTCTGCCTCCTTGAAACCTAGTTTGTCCATCTGGAATTTCTCAGTTCATGTACTGCTGAAACCTAGCTTGAAGAATTTTAATCATCCCTTCATAGATCACAGTCTTGTCATGACAAAAGACCTTGGGTAGAAGCTTCTTTGCTAGATGCCAATCACTATAATAACAATGACAAAAATATTAAAATAAGGCTTACTGTAACAAACTGTCTACAATATTTCCCTTCTCTCATATTTCTCTTATGATCCTTTTACTTTTCCCTTTTTACATTGATGACCATCTATTACCTATTTTCCCTTATGAATACATTTGTATGTAGAAATTAATCATTTCTATTTTTTTTTGTTGTTAATGACTATGTTCCCCACACTGCACATTTAATAATCACAACTCATTTACTTTGCAACTGGAAGTTTGTGCATCTTAATCTCTTTTACTTATTTTTTTACTTCTCCATCTCCCAGCTCTATGGCAGCCATTTGTTCTGTATATCTATAAATCTCTCTCTGTTTTGTCATATTTACTTCATCTGTTTTGATTTTTAGATTCTACATATAAGTGAAATCAGACAATATTAGTCTTTCTGTTTGACTTTTTTCATTTAGCATAATGCTGTCTAGGTCCATCCATGTTGTAGCAAAGAGCAAAATGTTCATTCTTTTTTATGGCCAAGTAATATTCATCATATATTTGCACATCTTCTTTATCTATTCATCTATTGTCTCCATATCTTGGCTATCATAAATAATGCTGCAATTAACATAGAGATACATATATCTCTTCTGTCTGACTTTTTTCATTTAGCATGATGCTCTCTAGGTCCATCCATGTTGTAGCAAAGAGCAAAATGTTCATTCTTTTTTATGGCTGAGTAATATTCATCATATATTTGCACATCTTTGTTATCTATTCATCTATTGTTTCCATATCTTGGCTATCATAAATAATGTTGCAATCAACATAGAGATACATGTATCTCTTAGAACTAGTGTCTTGTTTTTCTTATGATAAATAACCCAAAGTAGAATTGTAGGATCCTATGGGCTTCCCTGATGGTACTCGTGATAAAGAATCTGCACGCCAATGCAGAAGACATAAGAGATGCAGGTTCAATCCCTGGGTAGGGAAGATCCCTTGGAGGAAGTCATGGCAACCCACTTACGTATTCTTCCCTGGAAAATCCCATGGACAGAGGAACATGACTGGCTATAGTCTACAGGGCTACAAAGAATCTGAACATGACTAAAGCAATTTAGCACAGAACATATGATCATCCTATTTTTAATTCTTCATGAATCTCCATGCTGTTTTCCAGAGTGGCTCTGCCAACTTACATTCCCTCAAGCAGTGCATGATGCTTTCATTTTCTTCATATCCTCCCCAACACTTTTTTCTTGCTGTATTATTGAGAATGGACCTTCTGAGAGGTGCAAGGTGATATTAAACTGTGATTTTGATTTGCATTTCCTTGATTATTAGTGATTTGGGGCAGCTTTTCATGTGCCTATTGGCCATCTGTATGTCTTTGTGGAAAATGTCTATTCAGATCCTTTGACCTTTTTTTTTTTTCCAATATGTGTTTTATTCTAAATATTTGTTTTATGGAGTTATAAATATTTTCTTCTAGTTACCTATATTTTATAATTTATTTGCATTTACTTTTATGATTAACATTGTATATTTTTTAAATTAATTTTTTATTGAAGAATAATTTCTTTACAGAATTTTTCTGTTTTCTGTCAAGCCTCTACATGAATCAGCCATAGGTATACATATATCCCCTCCCTTTAGAAACGCCCTCCCATCTCCCTCCCCATCCCACTCCTCTAGGTTGATGAAAAGCCCCCGTTTGAGTTTTCTGAGACATACAGCAAATTCCCATTAGCTATCTATTTTATGTATGGTAATGTAAGTTTCCATGTTACTCTTTCCATACATCTCACCCTCTCCTTCCCTCTCCCCATGTCCATAAGTCTATTCTCTACGTCTGTTTCTCCATTGTTGCCATGTAAATAAATGTTTCAGTACCATTTTTCTAGATTCCATACATATGTGTTAGAATACAGTATTTAACTTTATCTTTCTGACTCACTTCACTCTGTATAATAGGTTCTAGGTTCATCCACCTCATTAGAACTGATTCAAATGTGTTCCTTTTTATGGTTGACTAATATTCCATTGTGTATATATACCACAACATCTTCATCCATTCATTTGCCGATGGACATCTAGGTCACTTTCATGTTCTAGCTATTGTAAATAGTGCTGCAATGAACAATGGGATACATGTGTCTCTTTCAGTTTTGATTTCCTCAGGGTATATGCCTAGGAGTGGGATTACTGGGTTATATGGTGGTTTTATTCCTAGTTTTTTAAGGAATCTCCATACCATCTTCCATAGTGACAGTATCAATTTACATTCCCGCAAACAGTACAAGTGTTCCCTTTTCTCCACACCCTTTCCAGCATTTATTGTTTGTAGACTTTTTGTTGAGGGCCATTCTGACCAGTATGAGGTGATATCTCCTTGTAGCTTTGATTTGCATTTCTCTAATAATGAGCGATGTTGAGCATCTTTTCATGTGTTTGTTAGCCATCTGTATGTCTTTTTTGGAGAAATGCCTGTTAGGTCTTTCTCCCACTTTTTGATTGGGTTGTTTGTTCTTCTGGTATTGAGTTGCATGAGCTGCTTGTATTTTTGGAAATTAACCCTTTGTCAGTTGTTTCATTTGCTATTATTTTCTCCCATTCTGAGGGTTGTCTTTTTACCTTGCTAATAGTTTCCTTTGCTGTGCAAAAACTTTTAAGTTTAATCAGGTCCCACTTATTTACTTTTGTTTTTATTTCTGTTACTCTAGAAGGTGGGTCATAGAGGATCTTGCTTTGATTTATGTCATTGAGTGTTCTGCCTCTGCTTTCCTCTAAGAGTTTTTAGTTTCTGGTCTTACATTTAGGTCTTTAACCCATTTTATCCTTCTGTGTGGTGTTAGGAAGTGTTGTAATTTCATTCTTTTACATGTAGCTGTTCAGTTTTCCCATCACCGTTCATTGAAGAGGCTGTCTTTGCCCCATTGTATATTCTTGCCTACTTTGTCAAAAATAAGATACCCATAGGTGCATGGGTTTATTTCTGGGCTTTCTATCTTGTTCCATTTGTCTATATTTCCGTTTTTGTGCCAGTACTGTACTATCTTGATGACTGTAGCTTTTGTAGTATAACCTGAGCTCAAGAAGCTTGATTCCTCCAGCTCCATTCTTCTTTCTCAAGACTGCTTTGGCTACTCAGGGTCTTTTGCATTTCCATATGAATTGTGAAATTTTTTGCTCTAGTTCTGTGAAAAATACCATTGGTAATTTGATAGGGGTTGCATTAAATCTGTAGATTGCATTTGGTAATATAGTGATTTTCACAATATTGTTTCTTCCTACCCAGGAACATGGAATATCTCTCCATCTGTTTATGTCATCTTTGGTTTCTTTCATTAGTGTCTTATAATTTTCTGTGTACAGTTCTGTAGTCTCCTTAGGTACATTTATTCCTAGATATTTAATTACTTTTGTTGCAAAGGCAAATGAGATTGATTCTTTAATTGCTGCTTCTGATTTTTCTTTATTAGCATAGAGAAATGCAAATGATTTCTGTGCATTGATTTTGTACCCCGCAACCTTGCCAAATTCACTGATTAGCTCTAGTAATTTTCTGATACTATCTTTAGGGTTTTCTATATATAGTATCATGATTTTTTAATCAGGTTGCTTGTTGTTTTTTTTTTTTTTACTTAAGTTGTATGAGTTGTTTGTATATTTTGCATAGTAACCCTTTATCATATATATCATTTGAAAATGTCTTATCCCATCCAGTAGGTGGTCTTTTCATTCTGTTGATAGTATACTTCATTGTGCAAAAAAATTTTAGTTTGATGTAGTTCCATTGGTTTACTTTTGCTTTTGTTTCTCTTATATAAGAAGACAGGTCATAAAAATTGTTAATAAGATCAATGTTAAATAGCATACTGCCTATGTTTTTTCCATAAGTTTTATGGTTTAAGGTCTCACATTTAAGTTTTTAACCCATTTTGAATATATTTTTGTGCATGATTTGCCAGAGCAACACAGTTTGATTCTTTTGCATGTAACTGTCCAGTTTTCCCAACACAGTTTATGGATAGTGTATATCTGTGTTGTCTTTGTCATAATTTAATTCTCACATAAGTGTGGGTTCACTTCTGGACTCTCTCTTCTGTTATACTGCTGTGTGTGTCTGTTTTCGTGCCATTACCATAATCCTTTGATTATTGTGGCTTTGTAATATAGTTTGAAATGAGGTACATGACACCTCCAGATATGTTCTTCTTTCTTAAGATTGACTATTCAAGTATTCTGTATTTCCATGCAAATTTTAGAATTCTTTCTTCTATTTCTGTCAAAAATGCCTTTGCTATTTTGATAGGGATTGTTTTGAATCTGTAGATTGCTTTGCGTGGTATGGTCATTTCAGCAAGATTGATTTTTCCAGTACATGAGCATGGTGTATCTTTCCATATGTTTGTAACTTCTTCAATTTCTTCCATTAGTGTCATAGTTTTCTGTGTACAAGTCTTTCCTTAGTTAGATTTAACTGTAAGTATTTTACTCTTTTCAGTGCACTTATAAATGGGATTGTTTCCTAAATTTCTCTGATAGCTCATTGTTAATGTATAGAGATGAAAAGATTTCTGTGTATTAATTTTGTATCCTGCAGGCTAATTAAATTTATTGATGACTTCCAGTAGTTTTTGATGGTGTCTTGAGGATTTTTTATGTATAGTATTATGTCATCTGCAAACAGTGATAGTTTTACTTCTTCCTTTCCAGTTTGGATTCCTTTTATTTCTTTCTCTTCTCTGTTTTACTGTGGCTAGGACTTTTAATACTATGATGAATAACAGTGATGAGAATAGCTAACATTGTCTCATCACTAATTTTAGACGAAATTGCTCTCAGTTTTCACTGTTGAGTATTATGTTAGCTGGGGGCTTATCATAAATGCTTTTATTATGTTGAAGTATGTTTCCTCTATATCAAATTTGCTTAATTTTTATTATAAATTTATATATTAAATTTTGTTGGAAGCTTTTTCTGCCTCTATTGAGATAATCATATAATTTTTATTCTTTTCTTTCTTAATGTGCTCTGTCACATAGAATAATTTGTGGATATTGAGCCATCCTTGCATCACTGACAATAAATTAAAATTTTCTGAGTTATTATTTGACATGAATCTTAGAGAAGTATCTTGCCAAAGGTCACTACTTAATTAATAAGGGAACATGTATTTGAATGCAGGTTGTCATATCTGAACTAGATAATCTCCTTCAGAAAAGAGCTAAAATTTAGACATTAAAAAGATCTCCAAGTTAGAAAAGTGATGGCAAGCATTGGCTCCAAAACTGCAAAATTATTCTCTCTCTATCTCAGACACACAGACACACACACAAATAGACACACAAATACACATACAGCACTTCTCTCACATACAAACATATTAGGCATCACATGACACTCCTTTTGTGATTCTTATTCCGTTTCAAGAATTTGTTTGGTGTCCATTTTTGCAAGATTCTGGAAAGACAAATATTTTCATGAAAATAAAAGTGCATTTATAGTAGAATAGGATAGTAAAGATTCTCGTAGTATATAGTAGTTACCCCAGGAGAGAAGAAGAGCATCAATGAGTGAAGCTGAGATAATATAGACTGTGTAGATGTCCACAAAGAGACACTTCCAGGCTGCTCTACAGTCTGGGATAGATGCATTGCTTATGATGTCCACCCTTCCCCAGTGGTACACCACATTCTTCTCCCCAGTCATCTCCAAAGGCTTCTATGCCCATCTTGAAGCCCCTCTAGCCTCTAGTGAAATCTCTAATTTTACAATTGCCAGAACACTTACAATCATCTTATCATAACTGATTTTGGCACATCCCACTTCCATTTTCCCCTTCTAGTTTCAGAACTTCAAGTGTAATGCCAGTGTCTCATACCACAGCCACATTCTCCACTGAGACTCGCATATGGCGTGTACTTGATAAATATTTATAGATAGTAGATATCTGAGGCCTATGCCCAGTGGTCTTCTGGCTAATTTAGTAACTCTTCCCATATTTCCTTAACCATAAATAAAGACAAGTCAGCAGGAATCAACCATAAGTATGTGATTGAATCAATTTGATGGCAGAAGTTGATCTTTCCAAATGGAAAATAGTTCTGAATTTCTGTTAGTTATCTTTTCCATTCTCCATATGTGCCAATTATTTTTTCCACTCACATACATATTCTCTGTGACCTTTAAATGGAGGTCAGGAAACAATCTACAAAATATAGAACTGCCAAGATACTCAGGTGTTTCAGGAGTGAGGAGAATTGTCTTAAGGCAGAGAAATTAACATAAGTGTTGCCTTGATCTCTATTCACAAGGGTGGATATAAAGAATAAAATACCTATCCAGGTAATGATTAATGATTAGTTCAAGACAGAACAAAATTTTTACACAGATCCTAGATTTTGCAATTTCACATGCTCCTAGAGAAACCTGGTCTCACTCCTTATATAACTCAGTTTTAGTTTGATACTGGACTCTTCAATCCAAAGAGCATCCCTTTTAAATATAACATGATGATGGTCTAAGTGGATGTACCAGGGTACTCAGGAGCTTCTAAAAAGTATGATTCATAACTTTCCTGTATTTAAAATTAGGAATGAATAAACTACTACAGTAAATTAATGGCAGAGCTAGAAATGGAATTCAGGTCTTCAGGATCTACTAAAAACAGGTCTTCCTTTGACTCTGTTACTATATCTCAGCCTCCCAAACACAACCTTGATGTTTGATCAGCCCATATTTTGGGTAATGCTATCTTATGGACCCTTCCAGTGCTCAGTTCTGTTCATAGGTTTATTGATATCCTCTTCTGAAAAGAGATGTCTGTTGGTTCTGGGAAGCTTAGATCTTTACCAAGTAAATCCTTGGTAGATTGTGACCATACCATTTTGCATATCAGTCATATGTATTACCATCTTCAAGATTAACACAAATGTCTATGTACCACAAGTTCTTTCAGTTCATCTGCTGATGGAAATCTAGGTTGCTCCCATGTCCTAGCTATTATAAATAGTGCTGCAATGAACATTGGGGTACTTGTGTCTCTTTCAATTCTGGTTTCCTCAGGGTACATGCTTAGCAGGGGAATTGTGTATGGCAGTTCTCTTCCCAATTTTTAAAGGAATCTCCACACTGTTCTCCATAGTGACTGTACTAATTTGCATTCCCACCGTCAGTGTAAGAGAGTTCCCTTTTCTCCATACCCTCTTCAGCGTTTACTGTTTGTAGATTTTTGATGATGGTCATTATGACGGGTATGAGATGGTATCTCATTGTGGTTTTGAACATGATAGAAAATTACTCAACTATTAAAAGGAATGCATTTGAATCAGTTCTAATGAGGTAGATGAACCTGGAGCCTATTATAGAGAGTATAGAGAGTGAAGTAAGTCAGAAAGACAAATACTGTATATGCATGGAATTTAGAAAGATGATACCAATGATCCTACATGAAGGGCAGCAAAGGAGACATAGATATAAACAGTAGACTTTTGGACTCAGTAGGAGAAGGCGAGAGTGGGATTATTAGAGAGAATAGCATTGAAACATATACACTATTATATGTAAAACAGTTGACCAGTGAGAGTTTGATGCATGAAGCAGGGCACTCAAAGCCAATGTTCTGGGACAACCTAGAGGGATAGGGTGGAGAGGAGGGTGGAAAGGGGGTTCCGAATAAGGGAGATGCATGTGTACCTGTGGCTGATTCATGTTGATACAGGCAAAACCATCGCAATATTGTAATTATCCTCCAATTAAAATACATTAATTAATTTTAAAAAGATTAACTAAAAGTAATTAATTAAAATTTAAAAAGTAAAAAAAAATTAAAACATAAAAGTAATTATAACTTTACTTGTTGGTAAACTACACCTTGTATTACCACATTTAAGTCCTTTATAATTTTCTTGTACCTACAGACACAGAACAATTCTGAAGTCTAGGTGATTAAGATTTCAAAAAAATTTTTTTAAGTTTGCTTTTCTTAAAAATATACAATTAATTGTAAATGCTAATATAAACATTAATTCCATTAAAAGAAATATTCCTTTTCTTTAGAAAGATAGCTAACTGGATTTTTATTAAGGAACAAAAAACTCAGTATATAATATACAAAATTTACTACAATTACTAGCCTATATAATCAACTCTTAATCAATCAAGGGCTTGTAAGTGAGATATTAAGATCATCAGTTCAGTTCAGTTCATTTGAGTCGCTCAGTTGTGTCCGACTCTGCAACCCTATGAAGTGCAGCATGCCAGGCCTCCCTGTCCATTACCAACTCCCAGAGTTTACCCAGACTCATGTCCATTGAGTCGGTGATGCCATCCAAGCATCCTCTGGCATCCCCTTCTCCTGCTGCCTTCAATCTTTCCCAGCATCAGGGTCTTTTCAAATGAGTCAGCTCTTCACATCAGGTGGCCAAAGTATTGGAGTTTCAACTTCGACGTCAGTCCTTCCAATAAACTCAGGACTGATCTCCTTTAGGATGAACTGGTTGGATCTCTTTGCAGTCCAAGGGACTCTCAAGAGTCTTCTCCAAAACCACAGTTCAAAAGCATCAATTCTTTGGCACTCAGCTTTCTTTATAGTCCAACTCTCACATCCATACATGACTACTGGAAAAACCATAGCGTTGACTAGACGGACCTTTGCTGGCAAAGTAATGTCTCTGCTTTTTAATATGCTGTCTAGGTTGGTCATAACTTTCCTTCCGAGGAGTAAGCGTCTTTTAATTTCATGGCTGCAGTCACCATCTGCAGTGATTTTGGAGCCCAAAAAAATAAAGTCAACCACTGTTTCCACTGTTTTCCCATCTATTTGCCATGAAATGATGGGACCGGATGCCATGATCTTAGTTTTCTGAACCCATTAAGATCATGAAGAGATTTTCATATATTCATAGGTGTACGGTCTTAATCTAGATGCCTGAAAGTCACATTAAGCAACAAAAATCACAAAAAATTACACATACAACACAGAATCAGATATCAGTTTTCTCCTTTTAAAAAAACTAGCAACACTAGATTTACAGTCCCACAAATCTACCGATTTTGTAGAGCTGATCTATTTTGAATATGTCCAGGCTATTCCATTCCCTCTGTCTTTAAAGGCACTGGTGTATGTAAGCAGAAGCACTTTAGCATGGAACCCTATCATTGTTTATATGTGTGTATAATGCACTTATATATATATATGTTTGTATATGCATATTTTATTTTGACATGGAACTTATCTTCCACATCTTTTACTTTCATGCCTAAACAGTATAACTAACCCTCTTTTGTAGTCAAAATACTGCAATTTTCTTTGCTTTGTGCTAAATTTGAAAAATAGCAAAGTAAATATGCAGAAGGAGTAAGCCTGAAAGGGGTCAGTGGCTTTGAAGCAGCCCATGACTGTTTACCCTGGCATCATCTTGCCGTGAAGAGTTTTCCTACTATTTTCTGGAAGCATTCTAACATAAGGCATTTTTCTGGTTTTCAGATTCAAACACATTCTAGTGTAACCACCTGTGTATGCAATTGATTTGGTTTTAACTTTGAGCTCCATCCCTGAACCAGACCTGGCACCTGCAGAAGAAAATACCAGGGGAGAAAATAGAGCGAGTGGGGCCACAGAATAGTATAATATCCTCCCACTGTGGTTCAAGGGGATGCTGTTTCAGGGTGTGCATTTCATCTCACGAGACTCCAGACAACAGAATAGCTAGAAAAAAGGAAAGCATGTGATGGAGCAGTATTTATATTGCAATCTTTCCAACATTTCAGAAGGCAATGGCTTACAGATGTATACCCTCCAATGACATTTACACTTCTATTGTTTTCTTAACCTCTTTCCCCATCCTATTACAAGACTCTTTTCTTGAAAAAGTTTGCAAACTTCCCTGTGCTTTTCTGTGATAAAAAACACATTTCCTCCTGATTACAAGGGAAGGACATGATGAACTATATGATAGGCCAAGTGTTAATGTAATATCAGCTTCAGAAAATGGAATACTTTTATGATTACTTAAGCATTTGTATTTCATGCCATAAATTCTTCCCTGTCTGAAACAGCACTTAACCCAGTCTTAGAACATCAAGCTGCTAATTTACACAGTATTCTGACAGGAAACCATCTACAGTAATGAATGCATGGTAGGAGATTTTAACAGAAGCCCATCTGGTCTTTTAACTATTGAAGGCAATTTCTTCTTAATAATCTATTAAAGAGAGATGCCATAAAGATGAGTTACCATCTCTTGGTCATAAATTATAAAAGAAGTTTTATACAGGCCCTCTTATTTTTTTTGACATTTTTCACCCATTTTCAGTGACTGAATTCATCAACATTTAACTTAGTGTCTTGGTGACTTAATACTACTCTTGAATGGTTTAAAGTGTTCTTAAGGTCAAAGTGTTTGCCTTTGAGAAAGGGTATCTGTTTTGAACACATGCTTCCTATTAATTTAGACCTCCAGATTCCTTTATGATGTAGTATGTCTTCTTTGAAAAATCAGATTTGAAAGGTTTTCATTTGAAGATTTTTTTCCAAAATAATGCTTTACTGACTGGCTAATACTCAAATAATAAAAATGAAATTCTGATCATTTGGCAAATTTGAAAGTTTTGATGTTGACCAGAATTTTTTTCATAACTCAAAAATATGAGCATCTGAAGACTTCTTTCTTTCCCCTAGCTCTTTGCTCCTTCAAGTCCTTCAAGTATTGGTTCAAATCACCATCTCAGAGATTGCTCCTCCCCCAACTATACTGAGTCCCTTTCTTCACCTCATTTCATTCTGACAAATAGTGCAGATATTTATTTCACTTATTGTCTTTCTTTACATATAAGAATCTGAGCTCCATGAGAAAGGGGTTTTTTCATCAGGTTCTCCCAGTTCTGTGCCCCAAGAGCCTGGAACAGTGCATGGCACACAATAAGTGTTGAAAACGTTTGTTGAATAAATGGATAGACAAGGGGAGATGACTAATTTTGCAAATAAAGAAAAATAAAACAGTTATGAGAGACTAAGAACCAAGAATGGTGCAAGACACATAGTAGGTGCTCAAATATATTTTTGTTAAATGAATGATAAGTTGATATAAGAATAATAAAAATTTACACAAAAGCTCACAACAATTAAAGTAAAGATGAAGGAGCTGGGATAAGTATACTCCCAATATCTGATGATAAGCTATTTGAGACAATTAAGCTAGTTGAGGGCTTCCCTGATGGCTCAGAGGTAAAGAGGGGCTTCCCTGGTGGCTCAGGGGTTAAAGCATCTGCTTGTAGTGCAGGAGACCCAGGTTCGATCCCTGAGTCGGGAAGATCCCCTGAAGAAGGAAATGGCAACCCACTCCAGTATTCTTGCCTGGAGAATCCCATGGAGGGAGGAGCCTGGTAGGTTACAGTCCGTGGGGTCACAAAGAGTCGGACACGAGTGAGTGACTTCACACAAGCTAGTTGAGACAATTATGAACACTGAGTTTTCTTTTCAGAGCAAATTTGCTAAGGAAAAAAAGAAAGAAAACAAATTCAAATGGAGGAAATGTTTTCATGTAAAAATAATGTTTCAAATCTGCTTAAAGTATTTTTAAATATGACTGCCAAAAGAGTCTACTCACTAAAACTGATTAAGAATATACATGAAGTTTTCCTAAAAGCTGAAAATAGTGCTACCATGTTGTTCAGTTGCTCAGTCATGTCTGACTGTTTGTGACCCTATGGACTGCAACACACCAGGCTTCTCTGTCCTTCACTATCTCCTGGAGCTTGTTCAAACTCATATCCATTGAGTCGGTGATGCCATCCAACCATCTCATCCTCTGTCTTTCCCTTCTCTGCCTTCAATCTTTCCCAGCGTCAGGGCTTTTTCTAATGAGTCAGTTCTTTGCATCAGGTGACCAAAGTATTGGAGCTTCAGGTTCAGCATCAGTCCTTCCAATGAATATTCAGGATTGATTTCCTTTAGGATGGATTGCTTTGATCTCCTTGCAGTCCAAGGGACTCTTTCTCCAACACCACAGTTAGAAAGCATCAATTCTTCTGTGCTCAGCCTCCTTTATGGTCCAACTCTCACATCCGTAAATGACTACTAGAGGACTTTTGTTGGCAAAGTAATGTCTCTACTTTTTAATAGGCTGTCTAGGTTTGTTATAACTTTTCTTCCAAGGAGCAAGCATCTTTTAATTTCTTGGCTGCAATCACCATGTGCAGTGGTTTTGGAGCCCAAGAAAATAAAGACTGTCACTGTTTCCATTGTTTCCCTATCTATTTGCCACAAAGTGATAGGACCAGATGCCATGATTTTTGTTTTTTGAATATTGAGTTTTGCACCAGCTTTTTCACTCTCCTCTTTCACTTTCATCAAGAGGCTCTTTAGTTCCTCTTCGCTTTCTGCCATAAGGGTGGTGTCATCTGCATATCTGAGGTTACTGAGCGCAACCATATGATCCAGCAATTCCATGCCTGGGTATACACCTGGAGGAAACGAAAATACTGATTTGAAAAGATAGGTTTCCTCGATGTTCCTAGCAGCACTATTACAACAACCAAGACGTGGAAACTAAATATCCATCAATAGATGAATGGATAAAGAGGATATGGTATGTGTGTGTATATTAATATTCCTAATACAAGAGAATATTAGTCAGCCATATAAAGAGTGAAATCCTATCATTTGCAGCAATGTGAATGGACTAGAGAATGCTATACTTAGTGAAATGTCAGACAAAGACAAATACTATATCGTATCACTTATATGTGGAATCTAAAAATAATAGAAACAAATGTATAGAGCAAAACAGAAACAGAATCACAGATATAGAAAACAAATTAGTGGTTACCAGAGGGAGAGGAAAAGGGAAAGGGTAAATTTGGGATATGGGATTAAGAGATACAGACTACTATGTATAAAATAGATAAGCAACAAGGATGTATTGTACAGTAGAGAGGATTATAGATGTTACTTTATAATAACTTTTAATGGAGTACAATCTGTAAAAACACTGAATCACTCTACTGTACACTTGAAATTAATATAATATTGTATATCAACTATACTTCAATAAAAGAAACTGTATATAAAGGACAAAGAAGGAAATAAAATCACCTATAGTCACACCTTTTAAATTCCAATTCTATAAAATTTGCACATATGAATTATTCTTCTGATATTTTTCTGTAAATCTTACATGAAACTGCTAGTAGTGGTTCAGATGGTAAAGAATCTCCATGTAATGCAGGAAACCCAGGTTGGATCCCTGGGTCGAGAAGATCCCCTGGAGAAGGGAATGGCAAACCACTCCAGTATTCTTGCCTAGAGAATTCCCTGGACAGAGGAGCCTGATAGGCTACAGTCCATGCAGTCACAAAGAGTTGGTCATGACTGAATGACTAAAACTTACTTACTTACTTGCAAATTTTGACAAAGAGGTAGCAAAATGTCCATATGCTGTAGTGGGAAATTTTATGTGTCAACTGGACTGGGCTAAGGCATGCCCAGATAACTGATAAAACATTATTTTGGGGTGTGCTTATGAAGGTGTTCCAGAAGGCATTAGTTTTTGAATCAGTGGACTGAATAATAAAAATCACTCTCATTAATGAGACTATAACCTAACACATGGAGTTTCTGGAGAGAACAAAAAGGCAGAGCAATAATGAATCCTCTGTCTTTCTCTTTTTGAGCTGAGACATCCATTTTCTCTTGCTCTCAGACATTATTGTTCCTTTCTCTCAGGCTTTAGGACTCATACTGAGTTTTCTGTGCACCCTACCAACCAGCTTCTTAGTATTCCTTTTTGCGTTGATGCACCATAATTTTCTAAATTGCCTCTTGTAAGTTTAGATTATTGAAATATTTAGATTATTGAAAGTGTTTGACTCACAAATTAGATTATGGTCATTATTCTAGATCATTCTTTACCCATATTTGTGATAGTTGTTTAAAAGTAAAAATATGGAGAGGGAGGTGGGAGGGGGGATCGGGATTAGGAATACATGTAAATCCATGGCTGATTCATATCAATGTATGACAAAACCCACTGGAAAAAAAAATAATAATAATAATAAATATATATATATATATTTAAAATTTTTGATACAGATTGTTATGCATCATCCCAAGATATTGAACTGATCTGAACTTCCATTCCATTAGCAATGTTTGAGAATGACCAGTTCCTTGATATTTATTAATTATGATTTTAAAAAATTAACATTTGCCATTTTGACAGATGAAAAGTAGAATGGAAATTAGATTATAACAAGGCATTAGCTGGAGAGGGTGTGGAGAAAAGGGAACCCTCTTACACTGTTGGTGGGAACGAAAACTAGTACAGCCGCTATGGAAAACAGTGTGGAGATTTCTTAAAAAACTGGAAATAGAACTGCCATATGACCCAGCAATCCCACTTCTGGGCATACACACTGAGGAAACCAGATCTGAAAGAGACACGTGCACCCCAATGTTCATCGCAGCACTGTTTATAATAGCCAGGACATGGAAGCAACCTAGATGCCCATCAGCAGATGAATGGATAAGGAAGCTGTGGTACATATACACCATGGAATATTACTCAGCTGTTAAAAAGAATTCATTTGAACCAGTTCTAATGAGATGGATGAAACTGGAGCCCATTATACAGAGTGAAGTAAGCCAGAAAGATAAAGAACATTACAGCATACTAACACATATATATGGAATTTAGAAAGATGGTAGCCACAAACCTATATGCAAAACAGAAAAAGAGACACAGAAGTACAGAACAGACTTTTGAACTCTGTGGGAGAAGGTGAGGGTGGGATATTGTGAAAGAACAGCATGTATATTATCCATGGTGAAACAGATCACCAGCCCAGGTGGGATGCATGAGACAAGTGCTCGGGCCTGGTGCACTGGGAAGACCCAGAGGAATCTGGTGGAGAGGGAGGTGGGAGGGGGGATCGGGATGGGGAATACGTGTAAATCTATTGCTGATTCATATCAATGTATGACAAAACCCACTGGAAAAAAAAAAAAAAAGCAAATGCATTATTTTATAAAAAAATAAAATAAAATAAAATCCATTAACCTATCAAAAAAAAAAAAAAAAAAAACAAGGCATTAGAGAGATGGACATTCAGGGAAACCAAAACAATTTGGAATAAAATTGCACAGCAGGACTCAATTTGCATTTTCATTTGGTTATTTTTTTATCTTAAATAGACCATCAATGTTAGCAGCCCTTCTAGACTGATTTGTAATCATAAATCATGCTAGCTCTACTGTAAGTACATTATATATGGATTTCATGTAATAAACAGTCCTCTACTTTTCTGCAAATCACCTGGGCAATTTATATGCATTAATTTAATATTATGTTTCTCTGTTTTTATAACCTCTCTGCAGAAGACCACAGGGTATGCAAAAGTATAAGCATGGTAGTCAGGAAGAGGGTAAAAATGTAATAAGATCTATATTCTGCATTTAACATAATCTCCAATTTCTAACAGCAAACTGAAGCTGAAAATTTATTTAGCAAAAACTGAAGCCATAGATTTATTTTTTACTATGATCTGACGGCAAGCCTTGATATATTAACTTGCAATGCTATGATTATTACTGGTAATAACCAACTTAATATGGTAAAGCCTGATGTATGGTAATCATTTATTTATCTGCTTGGAAGTGCTTGCTTTTCTTCTAAGATTAAAAATCATCTTTCTTTGAATTAAATTTACACTTTAAGTTCAGGGTCTTTATGCCCATGTTCTTCAATGTGAATCAATAGTGTCAGTATCAGTTGAAAATATTAGAAGCATAGTCTATCAGAAACTACCTCAAGCCCACAAATCAGAATCTATATTTCCACCAAATCCATCAGTGATGAATTTGCATACTGAAGTTTGAGAAACATGAAGCATTAGTTTGTGTTGAGAATTAAGTGTGAACATGATCAGATTGCCAGGCTCTAGACTACAGCTCCTTTCTATAAAATGCATAGTATGCTTAGATGCCCATGGAGCTCATCCTCAGAAGGGGAAGAACAGGAAAAATAGAAATTTGCATAAAGATCTCATGATCATATACATTTTAAAAATGCCAAGCAAAAATTTACCTGAAAATTAAAACAACCCTGGTTTGGAGGGTCCATAGAAAACTTACTATTAACATTTTTTTCCTCAGAGTATATGTTCAGTAGCGGGATTATTGGGTCATATGGTAGTGTTACTCTTAACTTTTAAAGGAACCTCCATATTGTTCTTCATAGTGGCTGCATCAATTTTCATTCCCACCAACAGTGTAAAAAGATTCCCTTTTCTCCACACCTTCTTCACCATTATTGCTTGTAGACTTTTTGATGATGGCCATTCTGACCAGTATAAGGTGATACCTCATTGTAGTTTTGGTTTGCATTTCTCTAGTAATGAGCACTGTTGGGATCTTTTCATGCAATTATTAGTCATCCATATGCCTTCTTTAGAGAAATCTTTGTTTAGGTCGTCTGTGTACTTTTTAATTGCATTGTTTGTTTATCTGGTATTGAGCTGCATGAGTTACATGTATATTTTGGAGATTAATCCTTTGTTGGTTGCTTCATTTGCTATTATTTTCTTGATTCATTTTACTGTATTGCAGAGACCAACACAATATTATAAAGCAACTATCTTCCAAATAAAAAATAAATAAAATTCAAAAATTTTTTTCAACTTTTTTTTTCTAAATTTTGGACAAAAATATCAATTTGAAACTAAATCCTTAAGTTATTTCTCCAAGCCAGTGATAGGAGAAGTGATCACTGATCATTTTCCCCAGGCTTTCTAGAAATTATGAAGCTATTTCCTTGAAGTTTTTTTCCCCCACTTATATGTTGCTGGGCAACAGACCACCCCAAAACAAAATGACTTAAAATTGCAATTAATTATTATCTTTCATAACTCTATGTGTTTACTGGGCTCAGTTGGGAAGTTGTTATTTAAGGCATCCCATTAAATTGTGGTCAGATGGCTGAATACAGTCACCAGAAGACTCTCCTGGACAGAAGCAGAAAATGACTGACTCTCGTGGCTGAGTTGCTGTGGGCCTGGGTTGATAGCTGGGAAGTCTGACAAAAGTACCTGTACAGAGGCTGCACATGTGTTTCCATCCTCTCAAAGTATAGCTGTTGTTTCTGGAGAGGGAGTGTCTCAAGAGTAAATATTACAGGTGAAAGCTACAAGGCTTCTTACACCTGAGCCTCAAAATTCCCAAAGATAACTTCTATGTTTCATTGGTCAAGTAAGTCACAAAGTCCAACCCAGGCTTGAGAAAGAATGGGAATCAATACCATCTCGCAATAGGAAAAACATTAATATTTGGTTAATATTTTTTAACCATCTTTAATCTACCACAAGATTTTTGAAAGTCTCATTTTCTGCCTGCCATTCCACATATGGATCTACCTACTCAATGCTGAAAAGTAGGAAATGGTCCTAGATGGTCCACATACAGAAAGATCAAAACTTTTTCATCCTATGTCAAGTGAAATAGGACTTTGTGTATATGTTGGTATTTGAGAACTCAGAAGTGTTCTTTATCTTGAAAGATTCTTCCCTATTTGGTATGTGCATGTGTCCTAAGTTGCTTCAGTTGTGTCTGACTCTGCGACCCTATGGACTGTAGCCCGCCAGGTTCCTCTGTCCATGGGATTCTCCAGGCAAGAATACTGGAATGGGTTGCCTTGCCCTCCTCCGGGGGATCAAAACAGTCTCTCTTATGTCTCCTGCATTGGCAGGCAGGTTCTTTATCACTAGAACCATCTGGGATGCCCTCCCTATATGATGGCTCCCCTCAATTTCACTCTGCCCCGAGATCTACTCTCCACACTCCTCTCATCAATTTCCTTGTTGGCTCAGCAACGGTGGATTTTATCATCTGAGCTCCTTTGCTCCAGGGCTCCTCATTGGGTTTAACCAATAGCATGCACTCACCTTATTCCTCCACCTTCAATAATGCCTTTCTAGCCTTGGCTGTGTCCTCCACTTCTGCCTCTCAGCTCTTGCTACACAGTTGCACTTCCCACTAGACCTGTTAACTTTTTATTTTTTTATTTCCCTTCTCTTCAGCTCCAGGGACAATAATGACTTTCTAATATTGCTAGATTTTGAATGTTCCACCATCCAGAAATTTTAAAAACTTTTTTTTCCTAAAAAATTCTTATCCATTCAGCTAATGTGTGTGTGTGTGTGAGAGAGAGAGAGAGAAAGAGAGAGTCAGTTTAGTTGCTCAGTTGTGTCTGACTCATTTCGACCCCATGGACTGCAGCACACAAGGCTTCCCTGTCCATCACCAACTCCCGGAGCTTACTCAAACTCATGTTCGTAGAGTCGGTGATGCCATCCAACCATCTCATCTTCTGTCAACCCCTTCTCCTCCTGTCTTCAATCTTTCCCAGCATCAGGGTCCTTTCCAATGAGTTAGTTCTGTGCATCAGGTGGCCAAAGTACTGGAGTTTCAGCTTCAGCATCAGTCCTTCCAATGCATATTCAGGACTGATTTCCTTTAGGATGGACTGGTTGGATCTCCTTGCTGTCCAAGAGACTCTCAAGAGTCTTCTCCAACAGTTCAAAAGCATCAGTTCTTTGGCACTCAGCTTTCCTTATAATCCATCTCTCATAGCCATACATGACCACTGGAAAAACCATAGCTTTAACTAGATGGACCTTTGTTGGCAAAGTAATGTCTCTGCTTTTTAATAAGTTGTCTAGATTGGTCATAGCTTCTCTTCCAAGGAGCAAGTGTCTTTTAATTTCATGGCTACAGTCACATCTGCAGTGATTTTGGAGCCTAAGAAAATAAAGTCTGTCACTGTTTCCATTGTTTCCCCACCTATCTGCCATGAAGTGATGGGACCAGATGCCATGATCTTAGTTTTCTGAATGTTGAGTTTTAACCCAAATTTTTCACTCTCCTTTTTCAGTTTCATCAAGAGGCTCTTTAGTCCTTCTTCACTTTCTGCCATAAGGGTGGTGTCATCTGCATATCTGAGGTTATTGAAAATTCTCCTGACAATCTTGATTTCAGCTTGTGCTTCATCCAGCCCAGCATTTCTCATGATGTACTCTACATATAAGTTAAATAAGCAGGGTGAAAATATACAGCCTTGACATACTCCTTTTCCGATTTGGAACCAGTCTGTTGTTCCATGTCTGGTTCCAACTGTTGCTTCTTGACGTGCATACAGATTTCTCAGGAGGCAGGTAAGGTGGTCTGGTATTCTCATCTCTTTAAGAATTTTCCATAGTTTGTTGTGATCCACACAGTCAAAGACTTTGGCATAGTCAATAAAGCAGATTTTTTTTTGGAACTCTCTTGCTTTTTTGATGATCCACCGGCTGTTGACAATTTGATCTCTGGTTCCTTTGCCCTCTCTAATTCCAGCTTGAACATCTGGAAGTCCACGGTTCACATACTTTGAAGCCGGCTTGGAGAAGTTTGAGCATTACTTTGCTAGTTTGTGAGATGAGTTCAATTGTGCGGTAGTTTAAGCATTCTTTGACATTGCCTTTCTTTGGGATTGGAATGAAAACTGATCTTTTCCAGTCCTGTGGCCACAGCTGAGTTTTCCAAATTTGCTGGCATATTGAGTACAGGATTTTAACAGCATCATCTTTTAGGATTGATTTGAAATAGCTTGCTAAGTCAAGTCCAATTCTTTGTGACTCCGTGGACCGTAGCCCACCAGGCTCCTCTATCCATGGAATTTCCCAAACAAGAATACTGGAGTGGGCTGCCACCTTCTTCTCCAATTCAGCTAATAGTCAAATATTAAAAATAAAAATGTAATATTTGATGTATCTGGAACTTTTGGTGCTGGGAGAGAGTTAATAATTTTGTGTCAGTAAAATCCACCTATCAGGAGAGGAAACCATAAAAATCACTGGAAACTTCCTTTACTTATGTGCCTGATAGATTCTTTGTTTTACTCTAAGACGTTTGCTTGTGCTTAGTTGCTCAGTCATGTCGACTTTTTGACCCCATGGACTGTAGCCCACCAGGCTCCTTTATCCATAGGATTTTCCAGGCAAGAATACTGGAATGGGTTGCCATTTTTTCCTCCAGAGTATCTTCCCCATCCAGGGATTGAACCCTCATCTCCTGTGTCTCCTGCATTGTGGTTTCTTTACCCACTGAATCATTGTAAGACATTTAAAGAGAAGCATTTCCTTTTTGAAACCTGTAACAGAACTGGTTAGCAGTTCTCAGAGGCCAAACACTGCTGTGACTAGCAAACTGGTGCACACCTCTTGGCTAGAATCACGTTGCTAGATGATTTAGCTAGAAGGGAATGTTTATAATACTGTATTTTCCAGACTATGACACACATAGATGGTCATGTAATAAAATGAATACTGGCGAATGACATTAGCAAAATGATGGAAGAGGAGGTCACCATTCCATTTCCATCTCAATGACGGTAATTTGACAGCCATCCATGGGCAAGATATATGGGTCTTTTTATGATTCTTTGGGATCCAAGTAGGAGGTTGGGAAACCCTGGCAGAGCTCATGACAAAGTGGACCTTTTGAGAAGGCAGGCTCATGCCCAGGAGGAAGACTCACACTGCAATCCCAGAAACAAGCCCTGAAACAGTTCCATCCCTCTGTAGATTTGGCTGTGTTTTCATTTCATTCATTATATCTTCAGACTTGAAATTTCTGTTTGGTTCTCTCTCTCTCTCTCTCTTTTTTTTTTAATGATTTCTACCCCTTTATCTGGGCTTCCCAGGTGGTATTAATGGTAAAGAATTCATCTGCCAATGCAGGAGACATAAGAGACACAGTTTCAATCCCTGGCTCGGGAAGACCCCAGGAGGAGGAAATGGCAAACCACCCCAGTATTCTTGCCTGGAGAATCCCGTGAACAGAGGATCCTGACAGGCTACAGTCCATAGGATCACAAAGAGTCAGACACCACTGAAGTGACTTACCATGCCACACACATCTTCATTAAATTTCTCATTTTTTCTGTGGATTTCATTGTCTGATTTTGTTAAATTGTCTTTCTATATTTTTTTGTATTAATATTAGTAGTTCACTGAGCTTTCTTCAAACAGCTATTTTGAATTCTTTATGGGGTAAATCACAGATCTCCACGTCTTTAGGGTCCATTGTTAGGAGATTATTGTGATCCCTTCGTGGTGTCATGTTTCTTTGATTTTCCAGATTCCTTTATATTTGTTTCTTTGATCCTTTGTGTTTGAAGTGGCAGTCACTTCCTGTAGTTCTTACTGACTGACTTTGGGAGAGGAATCCTTTCTGATGGCCCTGCAAGAGGCTCTGAGCCTTGCTCAGACCTTCAATGGATACCTCTGTTCCATGCTTCTTACTCTCTTTGTGGAAGAACATTTCAGGTTGTGATCTTGCAACACATCAGGTTGTGTGCTCACAGTCTCCTTTTGCTTTCCCAAGGGCTGCACTAAAGTTCAAGCTTGTGGCTTCTCCTTGTCCTGCAGATGTGGGTAGGCTTTCTGCATATGCTCAGTAGCTATCTGCTGGGTTCATTCTTGCTGCCATTGGGAGCACAGCAAGAGAACCTCCACAGGTGGGTGGAGCTATATATCAGTGAGGCATGAGGCGTGATGATGGTGCCTGTGGGCCAGCTGCAGGGATCCAAGGGCAAGGTGTCCCCAGAGGGCTTCTTGATGGAGTCCATGGTCTGATTAGTAGGATCCATGTCCCTTTGAATCCCTGCAATGCTGCTATCTGCCTTTCTCCCAGCCTTTTCCCACCCCTCAGTCAAGCAGCTCACTACTGCATACTCTGGATGAGGCAAGAGAGAAATAAGCCTCTTTGACAGCAACATCCACAGCTGGGGAAGCAAGATTCTCAATCACATGTTCACTCTGTCCCTGAACCTCTGGCCTGTGGGAGAAATTCTGAGTCAAGAAGGTCTCTCTTGGCTCTGAGTTGTGTCACTTTGGGGAAGGGATGAGCTGAGTAAAATCAAACTGTTCCTCTTACCCTCTCCAGTGCACACAACTTGTACTCACACCCCCCACCCCCCGAAACAGTGTGCTGGAATCTTTTTGCTGGAAACCTGTGTACTTCCACAATGGCACTCTTGTCCATGGTTGACTGTCTGAGACAGTGTTCTCCAGCTAGTTCAAGGCCAGTGCAGTGTCCACAGTCAGGATCAAGGTCTGTATGCAATGCACTAGCTTCTCCCAGGTCCCATAACATATGACACTGGATTCCACAGTTCCAAGAAATGCCAAATTGTTGTTGAGGGATGAGAAGTGAGTGAGTGATATTATTTGTCATCTGGTTGATTTCAAGCACAAGAAAAAGCTGGATGTTAATCAAAGTATTCCTTTGTGAATTGGTAATGGCAACATCCTAAGTGTAGGGTTGTTATAAAGACCTCTGCACTAGATTCTTAAGGAAACTTGGAAAAGACCAAAAACCCAAGATCAAAGCCTGGAGTTATGAGTTAGTACTTGAAGAAAGGACACCCAGAAAAGAATCCTGTCCTGTATTAGACTATGATGTGACAAAGAAATATTATTTATTATAATAACCCTTGTAGGGTGAGAATTGTTCATTATAGCAAGTATCATTAATAACTAAAGAATATTTTAATTGTATTTAAGTTTGTATTGCTTATATTTTTATCTGGTGTATTCATTTAATTTAGAGGTTAAAATCCACCAGGAGATACTTTATTTTCTAAATGACAATTTATTTACATTTTTATCCATTTAAAGGGGTTAGGCAGTATAATGTACTTAAAAGGTGCATTATTCTACACATTTTAAAATGTCTTATCATCATCTCATCTTTTATTTTGAACTTAAAATATATTTAAACTTTAAATAATATGTACAATGTCTGAAGCTAAAGAGCTCAAGAATTCCCAAGTGCTTAAATCATGTCCCTCTGGTCAGATTTGAATAGGTAAGGTAAAATATTTAAATAAAAATTATTTCTCCCACAATCCTCCTTCTCCCTGCCCCAGAAAATACTTCTTGACTAAATTGAATCAGTATGTAATTCTTCAAGTCATCATTTTTAAATAGGCTACTATTTTTTGAAATTTATATTTAATGCTAATGAAATGAGCTATTAATTACACTGTCAAGCCCTTAATATTCTCACCATTAAATAATATATAAGGGGCATACACAGTAAAGGTTCATCATATTCATAACTATTATTACTACTAGTCTTTGCTCAGAAGATGTTTTAAGAATCTGTTTTACTGATTGCATAAAAAATGAAACCACAGATGTATTTATGCTATAATCACAGAAGAAAGCAGTATATCGAAAGCCAGCATAACTATAATTAACACTATTTTTTTAAATATATTTTGTGGTCAAATAACCTCAACATTGGTCCTATTTTAGCATGGAAGTTCAAAAGGGAAACCATAGATTTCCTACTTATTTTTCTTTGGCAAAGTCTGTATTCACAGATGGTACAGATATTTTGGCATTCGTAACTAAAGCATCTCTACTTATGATTTTGTCTTGGAAGACTCTTTCGTGGTTAGACCACATTTTGTAAACTTCCGATGATAGACATCTGATCTGAGCTTAGCCAAGGTAAGGAGTAGGCCACATGAAACATCACCAAGGCTGCAAGTTGCTGTTGCCAAGAAGTTGGAAAAGACAATTTTACAGGTCATGAAGAAAATTGGGACCTAGATTAACCAACAAAGCATTCAGTGAATAGAAAAGCAAGAATGTGATGCTCATACAGAGTCAATATAGATCTCAAAGGAAACTTATTTACATGAAACAGTGGGATAGGATTGTCAAGCTTAAACTATTTTTTTTATCAAGAGGGAAGAAGGAAGGTTGGGGGAGAATTTACTTGTCTTTGGGAAAAAATCACATTAAAAAAAAAAGCTTATAATTTCATTAAGTGGACACATATTTTGTATAACTCAAAACACATATCTTCCTTTTCCTTTAAAGATATTCCTCTTGCACCAAGAACAAACTCCATGTTTAAACAGCATAAAATAGGACATATTTTTCATTTCTTATTTGCAAATGTTTGATTTGCAAATTTATAAATGGTTTTTGTGAAAATCCTTGAGCCACAAATTGAAATTATTCACAAGACAAAAAGTCATCGTCTTATACAGATGTATAAAATTCACATCTTATAAAATGCACATTGGCATGGAAAATAAAAGCACTAAGAAATTAACTGATTATGACACAATATGCAAATCATCTTGGTTAATCCAAACCTCCTGAGAATAGCTTAAGGATAAAAAAAAAAAATTAGTTAGAATAGAGATTTTCATCTTGCCATATTAGAATAACTGGGACTTAACTTGTCTTCTTAGAAGAAACAACTAAAATATCAGACAGCATATAAGAAAGAATGATTTGGGACACTGAACAATTAGTATTTCAAGACTATGAAGTAAGATAGTAAGTAAAACAAATGAGATGAGCCTTACAATCCACTAGCTTTTGCCTGGAGATATGTCACAGACTGTGGCACAGTAAGGTGCAACTCAAGCAGAATTAGAAGGTCCAGTGAGATGTGAAGATGGAAATGAGATGTGGAGAGATGGAGGAAGCTTGATTTGTAGGACAGGAAACTACAGATGGTGGAGTTGCCTTGAGAAAGAGTCCCAGAAATTAATATTTAAGGTATTTTTGAACTTGTTTCTAAATACTAAGACCCACATGAATATGGCAGAATTTCCTAATAGTTCTCAGTAACATGTGACTTGAACAATTCCAAGACTGTAGACAGAGCTGGAAGATATTTAAGTTCTATATGGAGGAGTGTAGTGACCTGAATGCACACATGGAACATTCGGTAGACAGCCTAGAAGAGAACCTTACTAGCAAAATTAATGCAGAAACAGAGTGTAGACATGCCCCAACACATCTTTTAAAAAGTATGCAAAGGATTAAACTGACTTGCAAGTTACTTAAATGCCTGCCAAAGCAAAGCTCAACATTTCTTAAAGGAAAAAAAATCCAGACTCTCAAAATCATTATATTCACTATACCTATTGTCTAATAAAAAATGATGAAACATATAAAGAAGCAGAAAACTATAGCCAAAAGAATAATCTGTCGATAGAAATGTAAGAAATAAAATACTAAAAGACTATTGTTTTTAAAGAAATATTATACATATGCTCAAAGATTTAAGGGAAAACATGAATATCAGGTTGAAAGAAACACAAGCTACAAAACCAAATCATGTGGAACTTCTAAAAAGTTACCATAATGTCTTTTTTTCAAAATGAGGAGATAAGTTTAACAAAAAATTAAACCTTGCAAAACAAAAGATAAGTGAACTTGAAGATGTTGCCATCAAAGTCGTGTAACATAAAACAGGGTAAAAAATATTGAAGAAAAATAAAACTTCAGTGACCTATTGACAATATCAAGTAGCTGAATATGTGTATCAATGGAGCCTGTATTAGCTTCCTATTGCTACTGTATAAAATTAATCCTAGTGGCTTAAACAAGTATTATCTTCAAGTTCTAGACATCAGAAATGGATTTCATGGGCTAAAATAGAGTATTGGCAGAATTTACTCCTTTTTGGAGACTCTGAACAAGAATACATTTCCTTGCCTTTTCCAGCTTCTGGGGGCCATCTGTATTTCTTGCCTTGTGTCCAATCTTCTATCTTCAAAGCATATCACTCCAACTTCTGCTTTTGTTACCACAGCACCTTCCCATGCCAGCCCACCTTTCTCCCTCCTATAGGAATCTTTATTACATTGAATCTATTCAGATAATCCAGCATTAATTTCCCATTTTAAAATCCTTAAACTAACCATCCCCACAAATGTAAGGTAAAATGCTATTTTTTACCTTGCAAGAGAACATATGTCAGGTTCCAGGGATTAGGGTATGGACATTTTTAATAGACACATTATTCACCCTACTATAGAAGAAAGAAGAGAGTGGGGAAAGGCAGGGGGAAAAGTAGCTGAAAATTTTCTGTTTGATAAAAGGTGTAAACTTACCTTCCCCAGTGGCTCAGTGGTAAAGAATCTGCCTGCAATGCAGGAACCTCAGGAGACGTGGGTTTGATCCCTGAATCAGGAAGATTGCCTGAAGGAGGGCAACCTACTCCAGTGTTCTTGCCTGGAGAATCCCATGGACAGAGGAGCCTGGTGGGCTATAGTCTATAGGATCACAAAGTGTCAGACATGACTGAAGCAACTTAGCACACATATAAACTCACAAATCCAAGAAGCACACAATAAACCAAATAGGATATACTACATCAAGGAAGATCATAATCAAACTTCTGAAAACCAGTGAAGAGGAAATCTTAAAAGCGGACAGAGGGTAGAGGGGAGTAGGTGAGGATGGAAGTCATGTTATAAGGAAGCAGATATTAAAATTTCTTCAGTCTTTTTGTCAAACAATTCAAGACAGAAAACAGAGGAATCTTTGAAATATTGAAAGAAAAATAATTCCACTAGGCAAAAATATCTTGACCCATAAATGTATCTTTTTAAAATAGAATAAAATTCTTTTTGACATACAAATGCCAAGAAGTTTATCTTTGTGCATGTGTTGGGAGAGAAATGTTTGTTTTGCAGTACAACTGTCTGATAAGAAATACTCAAGGAAATTCTTCAGGCAGAGAGAAATTTATACCAAATGGATATTCAAATCTATTCAAAGAAGTGAAGGAAGTAAAAAAAAAAACAAAAACTTGTGAATATGCTTGTTTGTTTGAATGTCAATGAAAGAGAATTGTTTAAAGCAGGGACCAGCAGACCATGGCCCATTGGCTAATTTTGAGCTTCCACCTCTTTCTGAAAATAAAGTTTTATTGGCAAAGAGTCACGTCCTTTTGTTTATGTGTTGTCTAAGGCTGTTTTTATACCAAAGTGGCAGGTTTCAATAGTTTTGATAGGGACATTGTCCTGGCACAGCCTTAAATATTTACTATCTGGCCCTTCAGGAATTTAAAAAAAAAAAAAAACTGCTGACTCCAGCTTTAAAGAAAAACATTAACAATTCATTGTGGAGTTTATAATATATATATAAATGAAATGTATGGTAAGTTGCAAACCACAGGAGAAGAAAAACAGAAGTGTATTATTTATAAAATTCTTACATTTAAAGCAGTTGATATTATTTGCAGGTAGACTGTAAATAAGGATGTATATTGTATACCCTAGAAAACGACTAGTCAGAAATAGGGCAAAAATAAGTAGCAAATAAGCCAGTGAATGGAGATAACATAGAATATGAAACTTACTCATTAAGCTAAAATAAGGCAGAACCAAAAGTTTATCCACTGAATTACAAAGCTTCAAATGCATAAAGCAAAGGTTGGCAGAAACTAAAAGTAAAACTAACCCACAAGTGCTAGTGATTGTCAGAAAAAGTATATAGAAAGCAGGAAGAATGATTACAGATATGAACGATATTTGCAACTAGCATAGCTGAAATGATATTTAAAGAATACTCCACCCACAACAAGAGAATATATATATATATATATTTTTTCAGGTGTAAATGGGACATTAATAAATTTAGACCATGTAGTGGGTCATAGACAAGTCTCAAATTTGAAAGAATTGAAATCACAGAGTATATTCTCTACTACCCACTAAAATTACCCTTTTAAAACAAATCTAATAAAATATTCAACTATTGAAATAAGTTCCAGAGAGCAAATACTTTGTTCAGCTTGGAGGGCGTAAGGGGGGGGGGGGGGGGAAGCCCTGTATATTAGCTCTTAAAAGTAACCCTAAAAACAATCTCCAGTCATTTAATTAATAAATATTTATAACATTGGGTGTGGATATATTTAATCCACTTTTAAAAACCCAGGATTACATAAGCTATTTAAATTTTCCTTTCATTTTCATCAAATAGTAGAGATGTGTCCGTGGCAAATTGCCTCCTAATACAGCAAAAGAGGCTCAGTCACTAGCTGTCAGCTTGTATTTTAGCCACATGTGATACAGTCCCAAAATATTACAAAGGTAGACAGAACCAATGCTACCAACTGCAATTCAATTATTTTACAGTATGTAGACATTGCCACAAATACAGTGGATCTTGAGAACCATATTATTCTGTCAGGAACTATGTCATATGCAGAAAGGAAGCCCATCAACAAATTATTCACATGTGTTCTGTCTCTCTATATATACATGTGTGTGTGTGTATATATATATGTATATATACACAGATATATATAATGTGTGTGTATATATATATATACACACATGTACTTTTTATAATATAGATAAATGTGTATATGTATACATATGTATAATTTCACAATAATAAAAAAAATATTTAGGGAAAATCAGGAACAAGACAAGGGTTCCCATCTTACCACTACTATTCAACATAGTTTTGGAAGTCCTAGCCACAGCAATCAGAGAAAATAAATAAATGAAAAGAATCCAGACTGGAAAATAAGAAGTAAAATGTTCTCTGCTTGCAGATGACATGATCCTCTACATATAAAACCCTGAAGATTACCACCAGAAATCTTCTGGAGCTAATCAATGAATATAGAAAAGTCGCAGAATATAAAATTAATACACAGAAATCCCTTGCATTCCTATACACTAACAATGAAAAACCAGAAAGAGAAATTAAGGAAACAATCCCATTCATCACTGCAATGAAAAGAATAAAACACTTAGGAATAAATTTAACTAAAGAAACAAAAGACTTGTATAGAAAACTATAAAATACTGATAAAAGATACCAAAGATGACTCAAATAGATGAAGAAATATACCATGTTCTTGGATTGGAAGAATAAATACAGTGAAAATGAGGATACTACCCAAAGCAATCTATAGATTCAGTGCAATTCATATCAAACTACTGATGGTATTTTTCACAGAACAAGAACAAATAATTTCACAATTTGTATGGAAACACAAAAGATCCCAAATAGCCAAAACAATCTTGAGAAAGAAGAATGGAACTGGAAGAATCAATCTTCCTGGCTTCACTATACTACAAAACTACAATCATCAAGACAGTATGATACTAGCACAAGGATAGAAACATAGATCAATGGAACAAAATGGAATGTCCAGAGATAAATCCAGATACCTATGTATACCTTATCTTTGACAAAGGAGGCAAAAATATACAGTGGATAAAAGATAGTCTCTTCAACAAGTGGGGTTGGGAAAACTGGTCAAATACATGTAAAAGAATGAAACTAGAAGGCTTTCTAACACCATACACAAAAATAAACTCAAAATGGATTAAAGACCTAAATGTAAGACCAGAAACAATAAAACTCTTAGAGGAAATCATAGACAGACCTCTCTCTGACATAAATCACAGCAAAATCCTCTCTGACCTACCTCCCAGAGTAATGGAAATAAAAGTAAATAAACAAATGGGACCTAATTACTTAAAAGTTTTTGAACAAAAAAGGAAACTATAATCAAGGTGAAAAGATAGCCTTCAGAATGGGAGAGAATAATAGCAAATGAAACAACTGACAAATAATTAATCTCCAAAATATAAAAGCAGCTCATACAGCTGAATACCAGAAAAAGGAAAAACCCAATCAAAAAGTGGACAAAAGACCTAAACAGACATTTCTCCAAAGAAGGCATACAGATGGTTAATAAATACATGAAAAGATGTTCAACATCACTCATTATTAGAGAAATGCAAATCAAAACTACAGTGAGGCATCATCTTACACTGGTCAGAATGGCCATCAACAAAAAGTCTACAAACAATAAATGCTGGAGAGGGTGTGGAGAAAACGGAACACTCTTACACTCTTGGTGGGAATGCAAACTGCTATAGCCACTATGGAGAACAGTGTGGAGATTCCTTTAAAAATTGGGACTAGAACTGCCATATGGCCCAGCAATCCCACTGTTCAGCATACACCCCATGAAAACCATAATTGAAAGAAACACATGTATCCTAATGTTCATTGCAGCACTGTTTACAAAAGCTAGGACATGGAAGCAACCTTGCGGTCCATAGGCAGATGAAGGGATAAGGAAGTTGTGGTACATTTACACAATGGAATATCACTCAGCTATAAAAAGGAACACATATGAGCCAATTCTAATGATGAGGATGAACCTGGAGCCAATTATACAGAGTGTGTGAAGTGTCTGAAGTGTGTCAGAAAGAGGAAGACAAATACTGTATATTAACACATATATATGGACTTTAGAAAGATAGTACCAACAATCCTACATGCAGGGAAGCAAAAGAGATATAGATGTAAAGAACAGACTTTTTGACTCAGTGGGAGAAGTTAGGGGTGGGAGGATTTGAGAGAATAGCATTGAAAAGTGTACACTACCATATGTAAAAGAGATGACCAGCACAAGTTCAATGCATGGAGCTGGGTTCCCAAAGCCAGTGCTCTGGGACAACCCCAAAGGATAGGGTGAGGAGAGAGGTGGAGGGGGTTCAGGATGGGGGGACAAATGTGTACCTGTGGCCAATTCATGTTGATGTTTGGCAAAAACCATCACAATATTATAAAGTAATTAATCTCTAACTAAAATTAATAAATTAATTAAAATAAATAAATAAAATCCTGAAAGAAAATAATTGAATTCATAACAGTGAGTCTTAGACAGTCTCAGGGAGTTTAGTTCACGGAATGCAAAGTTTATGGAAAGAAAAGGAAACTAAGTTTAGTTCTTTTAAGAAGAAATATAAACTTTTCCCCAGAAAGACTACATCTGTGTGAAATATTTGGAGTAATATTTCTAGTTCAAGAGCCCAAATAGACACAAATTATTATGGAAATAAAGTAGGATTGAGGCCCAAACAAGAGCATACCAAGATGGCATCAGTTAGAAAATCCAAATTTCAGAATCAATACTAATAAAGCATCTAATCCCCTCCTACCTCCGGGAGTGATCACATCCGAACTTGATGAGGAGAAATTGTACTAGCCTTAATGATGACCTTAACTTCTATGAAATGCTGACTTGGATTCAAACAGAACTATTGTTAAGGAAATTTAAGCATTCACTTTGCTCTGCATTTTCTTATTTACAGAAATTACACATCAGAGAAGTTGTCCAGTTTCCTCTTCAGATCTGTGACACCTCCACCAGTATACCATCTGGGTTGCTCACCTCTTATAAGAATTATGATCCCTACAGCTTTCAGTTAAGTTATTAGGCAGCATAGTCCAACAGTGGATAATGTGGCCTGCTTGAGTTCAAGTCTTAGCTCTGTTACTCCCTAACTGTGCGATCCTAAGCAAGTTAGTTTACACTTTTGTTCCTCTGTTTGTTTATGGTTTAGATGAAGATACCATAAAGATATTATAAGAATTTAATGACATTACATTTGAAGCATTCTCAAAACAGTGCCTAGCTTGTAATGAGTCCTATATGTTTGTTAAAAAACCGAAACCAAACCAAAATCAAACATTCAGATAGATTCTCATTTTAAGAACTTACAAAATGACATTTTCTGCCCCTTTTCTCCCTTGAAAAAACAATTTTATTTTAAGATGGGCCCTAAAATAGAAATACTACAATAATGATAATTATTCCTTACAGGAATCATGACAAAATCATTTCTGAAGACTGTAGAGGAAAAAAGCATGCATGGAATAGCTTGGGATGGGTAGGAGCATGAAATCAGCCACTTAAAATGGCACAGTATTTTCAAGTTGGAGTTATCTGAGAGGTGAGTCCAACCCTATAATTTTATACTTATGGACGCTATGAATGAAAATAATTAAGTGATTTGGACATGATTACACAATGGCTCTTATAGAATCATGACTACAGCTCACTACAGCAAACTCAATAATATAGGATAAAAAAGAGGATATTTGCTTTTGAATCTATGCTGCTAGAATGAATGATTCAAGCTACCTTCATATATTAAGCTAATATGCTAACACTAGAAGGAATACAACTCGGTATGGATGTGTCATATCTGTCTTAAGCCAATAATATAGATACAGATACAGGGATGCATTTCCTTTTTACAAATTCAAAGCATTTTTTCAAAAAATATACCAATGAAACAACTTCTAAAGCTCAAGTACATCAGTTTATAGACCTTCTTTGCTTTAGCTTCTAATACACTTTCCATTTTATTACTCTCAAAAAAATCAAAGATTAAGCTGGAAACATTCTTTAGAGAACAGTAGCTCAACTCACCTTCTTCCAATGAAAAAGAGACTCATTAAAACTTTTGGCATTCTACTCCTACTATGCATAAAGGAATTTTATCAATTGCAAGGGAGTTCTTGTAAAATCATACCCAAGTTGAAGCTCTAGCTAATTATTTTGAGATGCTACACTTCTAGAAGGATTATAAAGGGTCAACATGATGCCCCAACACTATTTCATCAAACAAGATGACTGTTCTATGAACTGACCTGTATTTAGTCAGTTAATTAGTACTTATTTCATATTTACTTTGTTCAGTCAAGCATATAAAGAAATGTGATCTGTAGCCTGTATCAATGAGTGCCCAGTCAAGAAAGTGGGTAGTTTAAAGGAAGAACTTTACTACTGAAAACTAATCCAAAGGAAGAACTGAAGGGCAATCAGGGGAAAGTAAGAAACCTGGAGATCAACAGTAGCAGGAATCCACTGCCACCACTAGAATCAGAGGGTCAGAGAAGGTTGTTCTCAAAGACCAGGAGTTGGCACCTCCAAATACTTTCTAAAACTATTTCAAGGGCTGACTGGCAGAAGCTGGGATCATAAAAGAGACACAATGACACAAGACACTGCTTGATCCACAGAAAGAGGAAGAGAGAAATCTCATCAACAACTTGGCTGAACCCCTACTCTCACCCTCCAATCTGCGACTAGTGCTTCTATTTGGCTGAAACTACCTCCAAGCCAATAGTAATTTAACTTTTAAAAGTTCTTCCTTAGATTTCAGTTTTATTGCTGTGCAATAAACTACCCAAATACATTGTGATATAAAAATACTACAACTGCATAATGTTTGTGGACTGGTGTGGCAGCTCTGACTGGTCTCTGCTCTCCAATGTATTGAGCCTTAACTAGGATACTCTGAAGGCTGACTAGAAAATACATTTTCAATATAGCATCTTCATGTACCTATCTGTACCTACCTTGAGACAGCTAAATAGTGAACTTGGCATAAACTGTTAGCTGGAGTATCTGTCTACACATGGTTTCTACAGCATTGTGGTCTGAGGGTAGTCACACTTCTTATACAGTATCTCATGGACCCAAGAGTGATTCTGACCAGCAAACAAGGCTGTCTTTCATGAGTCACCATTGGAAGTGAGTTGCAGTTTTACAGCCATGTGTTTTTGGTAGTACAGTATCACTTTTGCTCTACTCTATAGATTGAAGTGGTCAGAGCCCACCCAGATTCCCTGGAAGGGGGCATGTAACCCACCTCTGAATGAGAAGAATCTAAAAGAATGTATATCCATATTTCAAAATAAATGTGTATCCATATTTTTCTCCTAGTAAGAGAAAATGAGAATATAAAGAATGTGTATCCATATTTTTTTTAATGTGTATCCATATTTCCTAGCAACAGAGAAAACCAAAATAAAGTAGAAATTCAAATAAGAATTCAAGGACTAAGAAACAGTATCAGAAAACAGTACAAATGATGTACATCGTCATGCACTCTGAATTACTGCCAAGTGAGTAGCATAGACAATAAATGTTTCACAAAGAATAGATGGATAAATCATTGAGAGAAAGTAAGCTTGGCTTCCAAAAAAAAATGTTTGCTGGTTTTCCTAAAGTCAAAGTACAAAATTCTAGCGTATTCCTCTATTTCCCTAAAACTTTAAAGGAGCTTGTCATGTACAAGTTATGCATGGACCTAGGGAATTCTGAACTCTTAGAGGCCAGTCCTTCTGTTTATCTAATACACATGCCATTTTATCATCAGGAACTGATATCTGCACCAATAGCTTGACTTCCATCCTTAATGTGAAGGTACCACCTGTACTCCTAGGTGTGCAGAAGAATACAGGGGCCTCTGTTATTCCAACATAAAGGTCCCTTTCTTCCTCCTGGCTCATCATCTCCACTCTTGATATTGCCTCTTTCTTGTTCTACCCTCCTCTTCTTCCTCCTCTCCTTCAATCAACTCATGCCTTGCCTGCAAACCTTTTAGTTTTTGGCTTATTTTATGCTTTTAGCCTCAAATTCCAGTGGAAGCTCTAAGCCTCAAGCAGCTATTACATTTTTTGTAGGATGTGGTGGGTCCAGCAATCTTCAGTTACCACTCATAGACCTCCAGACCTCCCTGCGGTGAGCGGGGGAGGAGCTTGGCCCCTCTCTGCCTGGGACAGATGACTAAAGCCGAGCACATGACCCAAATTAGCAAAGGAAGGAGCAGGAACACATGGAAAGAATTTCCTTCAAACAAATAAAAGTTTTTTTGGACTTTTCTTTTATGATTCAACTCTTCTGTTGTTCAACTAGAAGTTGGAGTCATAGAAAAGAGAGAAATGGCTGGTGAATGGATGACAAGCACTTAAAAACTGAAAACGATCACCTTTGTGTGAAGGTAAAAAAATCAATGCATATTCAAAAGGCATACATATAAGTTAGTCATGTAACTGTATAAATGACTAAACCATCCTTTGGGAACCTGTCCCATTTTGGTTTTTATTTTGGTTAACACAAAATCTCTCACCACCACAAGGCTTTTATTTGATGTGCAAACAGAAGCCTCTGGTGAGTGTCCCTTTGTTCTCTGTTTACCAACCACACAGAAATGTAACAATACGCTTTACTAGGAAACAGTCTTCCAATCAATTGCACACTGAGGAAAAACTTTCAGATCTAAAAGCCACATTGCCACAGCAGTGAATTAGAAGGTCACATTAAGAGATTCCTTTTGACTTAATACTTAATAGGTCTCAATTGTGGAAAATGACTGTGAATTAAATTCTTGAGAAAAGAGAGATGATTTCCAAATGATAGTGTTCTTAAAGAACTGGACAAAGTTCAGTCTCCATTCAATTCTTCAGAAACATACCCTCTTCACATAGTATAAAGTGAGATTCATGTGTGCAAATTCTAATTCTTTACAAGTGAAGTCCTCTGCTTCTAATCTAGAAGCATTCCAACTCAATTATTATGCCTAAGACTCTGCCTGGTATCAAGGGCCTTTGACCCTCTATTCATGAGGCCAGGTGAAATAAAAGAAAAATAGCACCACTCTCTTTAATTCCTTAGCCTTGTCTTTGGATATTCTTTTTCCACGTTTTCACATTTATATCTCACTTTCCCTTCACAGTAATAACTATGCTTATTTAAATATTTTTGAGTAAGTTTCCTTGAATAAGAGCCATCTGTTTCATTGAATCTGAGGACACATGATGTCTTGTGTCTACTCGTCACTTTTAGGTAGAGTATCAGAAAGTGCACCTATTATATACCTTGGCAGGAATCACCAGTTCCTCAGAGGTGGGAAGCAAGGACACCAAACACAGCTGAAGAAATAAAATGCTCAATTCCTGCCCAATTAGATTCAGCAACACAGAAGAGATGCAGCTAGACTCAGGCAGAGTACTGTTAAATGCCATGATGACAATTATCTCAGGAGAGTTTCTATAATATATACATTTAGGGAAGTTTATTGCAGCTAAAGATGTTTACTCTATTTGGCATTGCTGTACTGGTGCCCAAAGACAAATTAGATTCATAAGTTATTTCTTAATATTTATTTATTTGGCTGTACTGGGTCTTAGTTTCAGTACAGGTGGTCTTTTAGTTGCCACACATGGGATCTAGTTCCCTGACCAGGGATCAAACCCAGGCCTTCAGCATTGGGAGCACAGAGTCTTAACCACTGGGCCACCAGGGAAATCCTGAGACGTAAATTCTAAGTACCCTGAAAGCACATGGTCCTCTCCTGCCACTACAGGCACACTTGACTTCTCTCTAAGATCTTGCTGTGCAGATTGTGGTTTATGAACTAGTAGTGGCATCATCACCTGGTTGGAAATGCCTCACCCCAGAGACTTAATTATTCAGCAAGGTGTCCAGAAGATTCCATTATTGGCATGCACATTATAGTTGGAGATGCTCTGGTCTAAGAGAATCCCTCCAAAATCTGCTGTCTGGAAGTAGAGTGTAAAAAATTCCCCTCACCTGCTGTAATTAGACTCTTCTTTAATAAGAGTCTGCTCACCTGCAAACCAGAAGAGAAAGCATTGCATAAACCAGTGCCCCTATTAGTAATTCCCAAATTGGAAATTCCCAAATGGTGTGTCGGATTAGTCCAGAAGCTGTGGTTACCAGGCAAGTTAAGGGCCCAAACCACCTCAGAAAGTTTCCAAAAAAGTACTCTGTGTCACAGTTTCAAAACAAAGCTGGTAATATTTTAATCTTTCACCACAAGGGCCTGTCTAATGTAGCTTGTCATGAGGCCAGTAACTCAGAGAAAAGAATCTGGATTTTCCCTGTTCTATCAGCTCTTTGATACTGTAAAAGATAAAACAAAATTGTATCAGAACTGGTCACAAATGAGAACAGTTTACAGTTCAAATTGCAGGCCTATCTCTAGCACTAATGATAATTCAAGGTCGTTCTAGGAGTTTTAATGTTGAGCTTTCCAGATTGTTCATTTGATTATATCACCACATATTTTGAAAATCCTTTTTAAAATTACCATAATATTTATAGAAAACTAAATAAGCTGAAAATGATCCCATTCCAATGGATTGGAAGATTTTAAACCCTGAGTTCAGGTTCTAGCACACCACTGCTTCCTTATGCCTTGGAATGGAAAAGATCAACTTTTCTCTGGAGATAGTTCCCTTTTGACCCATAGTAGTTTTGTATTAGGGATTCCCCGGTGGCTCAGTGGTAAAGAATCTGCCTGCCAATACAGAAGACACAGGAGATGCAGGTTTGATCCCTGGGTTGGGAAAATCCCTCGAGGAAGAAATGTCAACCCACTTCCAGTATTCTTGCCGGGATAATCTCATGGACAGAGGAGCCGGGGGGGCTGCAGTCCATGGGGTTGCAAAGAGTTGGACACAACAGAGTGACTGAACACAGCACAAATGGCACATAGTTTTGTATTAAGAGATGATTATGGCAGGGCCTGACATAGTGATGATGCCCAAGGTAAGAAAATTGATAGTAAGAGAGAGGGAGACATTTGCTAATTTATTTGCTTCCCATAAGCAGTACTAGAACTCAAGAGGAACAGTACACAGGGCCTCATCAGACAAGGCTGCCTCATTTGTAGATCATCCTTGGAACTGACTCACAGGGAGTTCAGTTTCCCCACAATACAAGTACACTAGCCCTGTGAAAATGTTGTAAGCCCAAATGGCATAAAGTGAAGAATCAGTTACCTTAGAACACTTCTTGCTAAGAGATGCACAAATAAATTGAGATAAAGCAGAGATGCTCACAGAATCAGTACAAAGTTCTGGCAGCTTGATGCTGAGATACTTAGTATAGTTCCTGGGGAAGGAGCTTAGGGATGTCCTTCTCCTTGCTGGGGTGTCCCACTGCCTCTCCTGGGGCTTCACTTTTCACCTTTTCTCCATTAAAAAAAAAAGAATTCCTCTTTGGATTTCTTTTACTTAGCAAAAACAGGTACTAATGCAGATCTTTCACAAAAGTGAAGTGGTGTAAAGAGAACTTTTGAAAAGTGTGGGGTATCCATAATGATGTGGGCTTGAACTGGGGTCCTCATTGTGTTTTGCTTGAGGGGTTATTCAGGCTGCTCTCCATGCTCAGGTGAGAATGATCTTTTGACCACAGGTCAAACTAGTGGTTTAATAACCAGTGGTTTGAGTTTCTGTAGCCACTCTCCACAACAACTAGCTCATTTGCCTTCTGATTGAGTTTCTTTTTTCTAAATGTGGTACACGGTACATCTACTCCACCTGAGATGACCAGCTTGTCACACTTAACACTGAACGTCTCCTGTCCCAAGAAACCCCTCAGTCTCATGCAAACTGAGTCTATTAGTCACCTTAACTACACCTTTCCCTCCGTAACTGTCTACTCCGACCCAGCTCTAACTACTGCTAACAAGTCCATCCACACTCTCTACTTGCCAGGATGTCCATACTGGGTCAACTCTCATTCTCTTTTTCTCCTTCCTAGTCTCTCTCTACACATCTTATTTCTTTTTTCATTTCAGTTTTGTTTGTTAAATCTTTCTCTACCCCTAAGGACAGAAAGTGAAAGTGAAAGTTGCTCAGTCATGTGGACTCTTTGTGACCCCATGGACTATATAGGCCATGGAATTCTCCAGGTCAAAATATTGGAGTGGGTAGACTTTCACTTCTCCAGGGAGTCTTCCCAATCCAGGAATCGAACCCAGGTCTCACACATTGCAGGCAGATTCTTTACCAGTTGAGTCACAAAGGAAGCCCACGAATACTTGAGTAGGTAACCTATCCCTTCTCCAGTGGATCTTCCTGACCCCACGACCCAGGAATGGAACCAGGGTCTCCTGCATTTGCAGGTGAATTCTTTACCAACTGAGCTATCAGGGCAGCCCCCTAAGGGCAGAAGGTAAGCCAAACACAAAGGATTTTATGCAAATTATATCAATCAGCCAGGAATAGGGTAAATACCTGCAGTAAATTATAGGTTTTAAAGGGAGAGCTAACATGTGTTCTCTCCAATCACAGCGCTATACACTGCACTGGATGAGATTTGGAGAATCTCAGTGGGGAGAGGTTTGAGGGGCTGGAGTAGAACATATAAGTATGACTTGTATTAATACATGCATGGCTAGAAGATCTTTAGTATTCTCATTTCACCTCCAAATAAGAGAAGTAAGGTAAGTATTTATATGAAATTTAGAGAAAAGGACTTGGAACTGTAGGAAAATTAAGTGATTTGCAAATTTTTTGATGGTCATTAAGCTAATATGACAGAATTAGGCTTTTAGAATTACTAGTTTTATTTACAAGATAGAGAACAGAGTGCACATCAACTATACTTCAATTAAAAATTTATTAAATATAAAAATCTGTAAAATTTTAAAAGAAGAAGAGAATAGATAAAACAGCTATGTGTGTGGAAAATATTTGGTAAACTGTCAAATCAGTGAATCAATTCCTTTAGACTAAATGCTACAAGAGAGATTAACAATATTTTGAATTCCACATATAAGTGATATTATATGATTTTGTGTGGCACTCTATATTTGACTTTAATAAGAAAGATATTTGTGAAAATATTACAAACTAGGTATGACCATATGAGCTAAAACTTAATGAGATATAAAACATATCTGTTTTAAGGTATTTATAACTACCTTAATAATTAATACATATTTGTTGAGTGTATTTGTAGGTCTAGACCATGGTATGGAATCAGGACCATAGGGCACCAAAAAGTATAACCCATGACTTTTACAATCCAGTTAAGAAATCAGAACATATGTAGGAAACCAATAGAGAACAGTACAATACGAATGGAACTCAACTATACTACTCAGGAAGGAGGTTCCCAAGATGGAAAAGAGAAGGTCAATATAGTCTAGTTTGTGTTTGTAGAAAATAGTATTTTATGAAATATTGCAAGCAAATCTTCAATAATTTTCTATGGCAGTATGAACTGCCATAGAAAAATAATAATGATTATAAAATATTTCTTATTACCTGCCAAGAACTGTGCCAGCAGTGTTTAATGCATTATTTGACTTACTATTCCCAATATTTATAGATAAAGGTGTCATTTTTAAGGAGTAGAAGCAGATAAAGTAATAACTGAGAGATAAGGGTTAACTTGCCCAAGACTGACCCCTGCAGCCTGGCCTTTCATAAAAGGAGTTTTCCTTCTGCAGTGCTCTGTGGGAAACCTACGATGATCAGGGTTTTAGCCCATCAATTCTGGGTAACAGCAGAGCTTGGACCCCAACACTTCTTCTCCCACTGTCAGTCCTGTCAAGGAAGGAGGTATATGCCTTCCCAACCAAGAACACCCACTTGGCTAACCATGCTGCTCGGTCAGCGTGTAATCCAGCTGCAGTGACAGGTCTTGAAAACCAGCTTCCTGACTGTGCCAGGGCAGGGACTTGTGGCTCCGTTACTTCCAGTCACAAGACCTGAGCTGGCAGGAGAAAGTTGGCACTAAGTTTTTACAATTTATTTTCCCATCATACCCTGGTCCCTGATCACATCTTGGCCTAATATCATGTAATATCCAAAGCTCCACAGTCCAAGGGTCAGAATTTCTCTTGCAAAAAAGAAGTTAGTCCCTGCCAGATCCTGGGTCTCAGCCCCAGACTCAGTGAGGGCACTAGGAAACATACAAGTATACCTGCTGCTGATGGTGTTGAGTTTCCTGTCTCTCTTCCCTTCCCTTTTCCCCTTTCAGCCCTTCAGTTGCCCTTCTAGTGCTTGTCCACACAGAAAACACAGTCCCAGAGGACAGCATTCAGGGAGCCTTCAATTAGAGTGCATTACACATGGTAATACAAAAAAAAAAAATTGTTCTAACAATTATGTTCTTTAAAATATGACTTACTCACTGCTTCAGTTTCCCCACCCTTGTGCATCAGGCTAAATATTACTCAGATTCCTGCCAGGCTGGGTGCTTTCTCACCAGTTATCTGAAAGTCCCATAAAATAGTACTTACATCAAAGCCAGGCCTATTGACAAAGGCCACCTGGCCACTGCACACACAGGCATCTCTCAGCTCCTTGCTCCACTTGGCAAAAAGCTATTTCCATCTCAGTCACAACGTAACAAAGGACTAATTGATGGGAGCATTTTTTCCATCTTTCAAAAAATAAATTGAGCCAACCCCACAAGCTCATCTAGAGGAATTAATTAGGGAATAGGAAATCTCAAAAGCCATCCTTAAATTGAGATTGAACAAAGCCCAGGGAACAGATGGCTTTTCATCTGAATTCTTTAAAACCTTTAGCGCTCTGCTAATTCCCCTACAGGAATGGGGGGGGGTAAAAATTGCTAAATGAATTTGAGTAAACCATTTCACCAGGTTTTCAGTTCCCCTAAGGCTTTTTTTTTTTTTTTTTTTTTTTCGCTCTAGGGGAAAAAAAAAAAGGAGAGAAAAACAAACCCAACAGCTATCCTTTCCACTGATATTACTATGATTTCTCTGTACATGTGAGTCATTTCCTGAGGTCTCATCATAAACCTCCCCAGCATTTCTGATACCAAATTCAGGGACTGATTCCCTTACTTGGTGCAGCTGATCATAGATACCTGTTCAGAGCACAAGGATAATGACAACACACACAAAGCAAAATCCAGAACTAGGTCATTGTTCAAGCAAAACAGAAAAATAGAAAACAATTTTATTATTCAGTTTCAGATATCTGGAGATTTCTGAGGCAAGGGCTGATGAAGGTTGATTGTGTTATTCTCATAGTTGAGTGGATTTTTTCCAGGACAGATTTGATATATAGAAATATGGTATAGGGACTTCCCTGGTGGTCCAATGGCTAAGACTCTGCACTCCCAAAGCAGGGGGCCCAGGTTCAATCCCTGACCACGCAACTAAGACCTGGCATGTGCCACAACTAAGACTTGGTGCAGCCAAATTAATTAATTAATTTTAAAGAGAAAGAGATATAGTGAGGGACATGGGCACTCCTATGGAAGCTGCAAAGGTGAACTGCAGGGATTTACAAGTTTTTGTCTTCCAAAGTTTTCTAGACACACTTCCTATGAGAATTTGGTATAATTCCTTAAATGTTATATACTTAACATGTTTTTATTTACATTTTAGGCTGAATAATTTTATTTAGAATTCTAATACTCCACTGGAATATTAGAACATTGTTATCCATTCTTTCAGACTTTTTAAAATAACAATTGAAATTAGACATAATTTTTATCCATAAAATGGGCCATGCCAGCAGAGAGTCCAATGGACCAAGGAAACTAAGGTAACCCAATTCTGATTCAGGTAAAGTCTGATACATAGATTAAAAAGTACACTGAGCAATTGTGGGATGGGGTTCATAAAAGGCAACTCAGCCTCTAAGAGAAAACGTCTGAAACCAGCCTACAAAATGGAGGATATGGGTTTCCAGTGTTCAACCTCAGCCCCAGAACAGTCCACAAGCTGAACCATAGACTCAGGTCTTCACTGGCAACAGCTAGCTGGGTCGTTTCCTTTCCTCCTGTCCATCGTAGTTACTATAACAAACTTTATCTCCACTATCCTACACCAGCCCTGCCTCCTCTACCCTAGAAAAAGTTCTGACAGAGGTCCATTTCTTTCATGGTAGGTGTCCCAAGAGTCTTGTTCTAAAAGGAAGAGCTGTTAAAGTGAAATCTCTGGGAGGAAAAGTTATGCTAAAAATAAATCAATACAGTTATAATATGCATAGAATCTGGTTTATTTGTTATGACACTCATTCAATCAATAAACAGTCAACAAGCACTTGGCCTGGAGTTTAGGAAAAATTAGTTGAGTAAAGTTGATATGCTCTTTGCCCTCTTAGAGTTCTACAGTACTTTTGGGGAGACAGTCAAATATTCCACATGTATATAATTACAAACTATACTCAATACTATGAAGATTAAAGATAAGATGTGTATAAAGATGAAAAACATTCTTGGCAGAAATGTAAATTTTTGAAAAATAATATTTTGAACTGATATCAGAAAAATGTATGAGTGTGTGTTAAGTTGCTTCAGTTGTGTCTAACTCTTTGCAACTCTGTGGACTCTTTGTGACCCTAAGGACTGTAGCCCACCAGGCTTCTCTGTTCAATGGTTTCTCCAGGCAAGAATACTGGAGCGGGTTGCCATGCCCTCCTCCAGGGGATCTTCCTGACCCAGGGATCGAAATCGCATCTCCTGCGGCTCCTGAATTGCAGGTGGATTCTCTACCCTGAGACACTGGGGAAGTCTATCAGAAAAATGAGTACGCATTAACTGATGTGCAGGGGGATAAAGGGCAGAAGATAGTACAGTGAGGGGAATCGGAACAAGCAAAGGCCTGAGAACGGGACAGACTGAATCTGTTTCAGGAACTGAAAGAGCTCCATGGGGCCAGAAGAAAGTGGGCAAAGGCTTGGAGGCAGAGAAGGAGTTTTGCCCTGCAGGGTCCAGAGAACAGTAGGAGCCTCTTGTCTTTGTTTTGGGCCTGGAGTTTCATCCACCTGCCAGGCAACCAAGAGACAAGGTAGAACATGCACCTCCACAGTATCCCACCCAAGAGGTCAAGGAGCTAGTGCCTTTATTCTCCAATTCTCATGAATCTTTAATCAAGAGGTACAGGGAGACACTGATTTCCAGCTCCTCAGGACCACAGGTCCTGAGTCAGATACACGGTGCTGAGATCCCACCAGAGAAAGGCCGAGTGGTGGGAGGCCAGGCCGCGGCTGTGAGGCTAAAGGCACCTGGGCAGATCACTCTCATTATCAGCTCCATCACCACAGATCAGTACCTGTTCATTCCTTCCGTCTACAGAACAACCTTAGTAACACCAGAAAGCAGCAAAATTCCTATCTCCATTTTTATTCTTCACATCCTCTTACATTTACATAAGCATACTGCCTGTGTGACTAGTTAAGGCTCAAGTATTTCTGTCTGATGCTCTAAAAAGGACTCTGCAGGAGGTAGGTGTTATTACACCCATTTTATACACAAGAAAATGGGGAATTACTGAGATAAAACAAATTGTTCAAGGCCCTATATCTAAAGGAGAAGCATCTTCAATTCAATTCAAGGCATCCTTTTCCAAAGTTGTTTTTTTATTCCTGCCATGTCATGATGATACAAGGGACATATGACAAGACAGTTGACAAATTTGTTTAAAATGTAGTCATACAACTGATTTCAGGATCCCTGGGGAGAAAGAGCTTCCCATTATTTAACTTAGTTTATCCAAGTCTAAAATGTAGCAAATTCCATCTTGAATGATAATAAAAAGCACCACTAGGATGAAAATAAAAGTATGTTTCCTCTCCAATAGACCAACATTTGATGTATTTTAATGATGAACAAGAAGATTAATTATGGTAACAACAGGATATAAAGAGGAGGAATCCAGTAGGATTGACCTCGCTGCTATCGGAAAATGGAGGATGATTATATAAGCCAACTCTTACAGTGAAGATAAATGTCACAGGGAAGAACTTTTTTTTTTTAACTTTTTAAACATAACTTTCTAGTTCTTCAGCTTTACAGGTGAGAGTAAATGAAATGAAACTCAGAGAGAAGCTTGGTTTTCTAAATCCTATCCCTGTATGAAAAAAGTCACCAATTCTCCTCATATCAATTTCTGAAATGCATGTTTAGGCAGCAGAAAATAATTTCTCATATGCAAGTATTACAGGTCAAATGTCAGCTTTGGGGGCAGAGGTTGTGTTTTATAGACGTATGCTTTAATGTGCTTCCCATATTCTGGTTTATGATATCCTTTTTCAAAGTGAATATTTCCACTCTGTTGGCCAGGGTGCCGGTCTTACTGCTGATTATGTGTTGAGTCTTGAACATCATCCCACATCATCTGAAAAATGAACCTGCCATGCTTTTGCATGACACCGTGAGATGAAAACACAAAGAGTAGCCTGGTCTGAGACCATCCACTATTAAAAAAAAAAAAAAAAGGAGAAAAACTATTAAGTAGGAAAACAGACTTTTCTGAATGCCTATTTTCTGGGGGGATTTCTGCTGACCATGCAGCCCAGCTCTGTACTTCCCAGCACGCCTGACTCCATTTCCTGCCATGCTCCATTCCTGGATAATTGCTGTCCCATAAGGATGGGGAAGTTTTTGGGGTTTTTTTTCTCAAGAGGACGAAGTATGGCTTTGAAAGGAGACATTGCAATAATAAGAATTGTTTCAAGTTCTTACAAGGAAAGTATTTGGGGTTGGAGAACATTATTTGTTTATATTCACTCTAAATTTTGGAGTACAAGCTATTTTCAATATCCTCTCCATCTGGCAGTTAAAGCTGATGCCAATGTGATGGGAGATATCTTTAAGCGTTGACAAATGTCAAAAGCCTGTCTTATGACCTCAGGGACAGCTTACACCAGTGCTAGAAATTCTAATTCCTTTCATTATAGTTTAATGCTAATTTTACAGAAAGCTTATGCATGTAAAATGCCCACCGATAGTAGCATCTAAATTTCTTAACCAAGTCCAGAATAAGAATGTTAGACTCTGTATACACTGGACCCGTGAGAAACTCAGATAGAAGAATGTAAACTTGGAATCTATAAATCCCTTAGCCCAAATCTATCAATAGTTTATTATCTTGTCAAATACAAAACATTTCCCTTCAGTGGTTCTCTTTTCTACTACGCCTTTGCCAGTTTTGAAAATATTTGGTGAAAGGGAACTTATTTTAACCTGTTCCACATCAGCAAGGGTTTGTGACTCCCTATTTGATTCCAACCAGGTGGCACTAGTGGTGAAGTATCCTGCCTGCCAATGCAGGAGACATAAAAGACATGGGTTCGATCCCTGGGTCAGGAAGATTCCCTGGAGGAGGAAATGGTAGCCAATTCCAGTGTTCTTACTGGGAGAATCCCATGGATAGAGGAGCCTGGTGAGCTACAATCCTTGGAGTCACAAAGAGTTAGACACAACTGAGCATCTGAGCCACTCACCCCAAACTTTACAGTACACAATGTTTGAGACAGGGGTCCATTTAATTTTGATTGGAGAAATGGAATTTAGTTAAACAGAGTTATAGAAGTAAGTGATACTTGGAATGATACCTGCAATGTATTAATTATCCCCAGAGATGCTATGTTGATCTTAAATTCTTTTCCTTCAAAAGATTAAAAGATTCTTTAAAGATAAGATGTCCTAATTCCTGACATTACCCACAACTGGGAGTTCCTTATGTGGTCCTAGCTAGTGTGTCTTCTCACCACACCCTTGTCTATGTCCATAAAAGTGGAAATGTCCACAAAAGTGGACATGACACATAGAAATTCATAATGCTAAGAAAACAATATTGGATGTCACTCTTTTGAAAAGAAATGAAAATGCCTGCCAATTTTTAAATGTCCTTTTACCTATTTGTGGGTAGATCTTAAAAAAACAAAACAATTACATTTCTAGACATGTGTGGATATTGTGGGGTTTTGCCACTAGCCACAAACCACGTTTAAAAAAAATTCTTGAGACTTTTTACTTTCATCGATTTGGTGAGACTTTTAGCAAACAAATTGCTTCAGAACACTGACGTCAATACAGTGTAGTGTGTTGTGTGATGCGGTATTTCTCTTATAAAGAATGACCAATGTATTGCTCATTCTTCAATCAGACATGATAAACAATTTCACTGTTCTTAGTAACAAAAGGATATGTGAGAAAATTTTTTAAATCAGAATTTTTAATATAATTTTTGACAATAGTCTTTCTCCCACATTGAAGATTTTAAGAAAAGGATATATAGTATTTTGATTTTGAAAAACATAACTGTGAGGCCTAGAAGTCCACAGATTCTCTTTGAAGCATGTAGTGTTATCTTAACTACCCTATTATGTTAAGGTTTACACAATAGAACTTTTAAACAAATGTGTTCATTTTCTAAAATCTCTTGTCTTAACATTTTCTTTTGGAATAGGCTATGATAATTTTGTTAAAATCTGGTTGAGACACATCTCTTTACAAGGGCAGAATTTAAATGGTGACATTTTCTAGATTGGAAGAAAAATATAACACTCATTTCTGCCTAAATGAATTCAAATCATTTAAAGCATCCATTGAAAGAAAATTAAGTTTGTAGAATTAAACTTTCATTGAGCCCATAGTTATATAATATTTAGAATATATATCTGTTTGCATATCTCTTACTTAATTTTAAAGCTTATCTTTTTGTAGAGATGCTATAAATTCTATAAATAAAGATACTAAATGCCAGATAAGGGTATCAGATGTTAGAGTAGTGGTTTTATACTTATAGGAACATTGGAGTCACAGTCATAAAAAATATTGATGCCTCTGTCCCACCTCAAGAGACTATAGTTTATTTGGTCTAGGGAATGACATCGGCTTCAAAATGTTTAAGAGATCTCTAGGTAATCCAAATATAAAGAAAAGTTTAGAAACTCCTTGGCAACAAGATAGAACCACATACTCTTTTATAGTGGAGTTCTTGTGAGTGTGAGTTCTTAAAAGTCATTAATTTTCTGAATTTGTTGAACATAGCCTGGGATATTAATCAGAGAATTCTAAAAATTGAGAACATCTCAAATGTTATACTTTAATAAGAGAGAGAGTCTTTTCTTTCTAGCTTGTCAATCAATTCAATGTCTTATATAATAGGAAGACATTGTTATTCTATACGATAATAATATCTAGGCTGAATGAGAACTTCTGTGCGATGTTTGCTTTTCATAGATATTTTTGCCTGTCCTTTCCTTAGCACTGTAAGAGAGTCTTTCACCCCTTTTAAAGTTTAGTAATCTGAGACACAGAGCAGTGATGTAGCTTGCTGAAGGTCACATAGCTAGTAAGTGGCAAGGATAAGATTTGGACCCAAATGTGAAGAATCTATTACCCATATTCTAGATTGCCACAGTATCTAATATGACTTCAATATTTGTGGATGATAATGGCAATATAGTTTCCACTAGGGATGATCTGCATTGTTAAAGTCAAATGTTCTTATCAAAATCATTCTTAAAGCTTTTTGTTTTAAATATCTTTGTTGAGGCCTCTGGCTTCCTTTATTCAATCTCAAAAAATATAACTGGGCACCATATCCTACTTCTTCCTTTCTCAAAATACTATATGTCTTCATTGACCATTTATTCATTCAGCAGTGAAAGAAAAATAGAAAGTTAGTCATTGCTATTTTAATTTGGGATTTGCCACATACAGTTGAGGTAATTTTTATGTTATGCACAGGAGATGGAGTTCAACATAGGCAAGGGTCAGTCTACACAAGGCACAGAAACTTCAAAAACAACTTTAGGAACTATACCCACAGGTACATAAAGTAGCTGAGTAGGAAACTGTAGACCCCCATGAACTTCCCTTCTGCACACTGGATTCCTTGAGCTTTTCCATTATTTCTTTCAGCCTATTAAATCCCCAAATAGTTATTAAAGAAACCATAGAAAATATAATCTCTTTCTCTCATTTGAGATTATTTGTCTCTTTTAATGACTCAAATAATCTCTAAAAGAATGCAGTTGGAATCACATATTTTATTATATGTGAAAAATACAGCAGCTCAATATAAAAAGTCTTCAAAAGCAGAGAACATGTATTGACCATGAAATAATTTTTCTCTAAGAAATTACTAATCTGAATTTTTAATCCAGGTTGAAAGAATATAACATTTATGAAAAGGATAGTTTGCTATTAGCATGATTTTTGCAGGTGAAAATAATCACCACCAAAGTTTTAAAAGCAATCAAATAAAGATTTGGCTGTATTCCAGAAAGCTAAAGGAGACATTTGAGGACTCAAGAAACTTATTTAAAATTCAGAAGTAAAAGGAACTGAGGAGAAAACAAATGATCAAAAATGTAAGAAGTAAGATATTTAGAACCAGGAGATAGAATAAGTATGAACCAGAATTTTAGAAAGAAAAGAGATGCAATAATCAAATTAATTTTAAAACTGATGAACTGAAGGAAGTTTTGAAGAAACAGTTCAAAGGTCTAAGAATACTAGATATTAATAAAAATTAACCTACAATTAAACAAACATGATAATTTATTTTGTATTTCTTTGAGTATAAAAAAGTGTGTTCTAGAAGCTTCTAGACAGAAAAGAGTAAAACAAGACCTATGAAGATACCCTCATACTTCTCTTCCACAGCACTATATTGAATAAGGCAATAAGGAGATACTTTGGGGGTTTCAGAAGCAATCTTTGGCACCCAAGAATTCTAAACTCAGCCAAGTCTACTTCATTAGTAAAGATAGAAGGACCCTCGCAGAGATGTAGTGACTCAAGAAGTGTGCTACTCCATTATCTGTCTTGAAAAAAATTGCTCAAGGAAGTGCTTCACATAAACAAGAAATGAATCAAAACCAATAAATTAACTCAATTTGAGGGGATGTGTGGTTCAAAAGGAAAGATGGTGAGTAATGAACCTAACACAAGTCTGGTGTCTGAGTAACTCTTATAAATATAGTTATGAAGCTTGCAAGTGTCAAAAAATAATTCTTGGATAAGAAAGAACATGTCATTTAAAAATAAATCAATGAAAATATACATACATTGATTCCTTATTTTACATATTCCCTTTAGAGATATTGCTTAAATTTTCTTAACTCTTTTCTCCCTATAGTTGTCTTAAGTTACATATGCTGTCTATATTCTCTTTGGTTATTTTCATATTAAAATAATCTATTCTGTCAATAGAATGTACACACTGTGAAGGAAGGACTAAGATCAAATTCTGACAACCGTTGGATCATTAAAAAAGCAAGGGAATTCAAAAAATATGTCTAATTCTGCTTCATTGGCTGTGCTAAAGCCTTTGACTTTGTGGATCATAGCAATCTGTGGGAAATTCTTCAAGAAATGGAAATACCAGACCACCTTACCTGCCTCCTGAGAAGCCTGTATGCAGGGCAAAAGCAACAGTTAGAACAGGGCGTGAAACAATGGACTGGGTCAAAATTGGGAAAGGAGTACATCAAGGCTGTATATTGTCATCCTGCTTATTTAACATCTATGGAGAGTATTATGCAAAAGGTCAGGCTGGATGAATCACAAGCTGAAATCAAGATTGCTGGAGGAAATATCAACAACCTCAAATATGTGGATGATACCACTCTAATGGCAGAAAGCAAACAGGAAGTAAGGAGCTTCTTGATGAGGGTGAAAAAGGAGAGTGAAAAAGTTGGTTTAAAACTCAACATTCAAAAAACAAAGATCATGGCATCCTGTCCCATCACTTCATAGCAAATAGCTGTGAAAAAAGGTGGAAATAGTGATAGATTTTAATTTGGGGGCTCCAAAATCACTGTGGATGATGACTGCAGCCACAAAATTAAAAAACACTTGTTCCTTGGAAGAAAAGGTATGACAAACCTAGACAGCACATTAAAAAGCAGAGATATCACTTTGCTGACAAAAGTCCATATAGTCAAAGCCATGTTTTTTCTGGTAATCACGTATGGATGAGACAGTTGGACCAGAAAGACAGTTGAACACCAAAGAATTGACACTTTCAAATGTGGTGCTAGATAAGACTCTTGAGAGTCCCTTGGACAGCAAGGAGATCAAATCTGTCAAGGAAATCACCCCTGAATATTCATTGGAAGGACTGATACTGAAGCTGAAGCTGAAACTCCACCTGATGTGATGAGCTGACTCATTGGAAAAGACTCTGATCCTGGAAAAGATTGAGGGCAAGAGAGAAGGGGATGGCAGAGGATGAAATGGTTAGATAGCATCACTGACTCAATGGACATGAGTTTGAGCAAACTTGAAGATAATGAAGGGCAGGGAAGTCTGGCGTGCTGCAGTCCATGGGATCACAAAAAGTGAGACATGACTTAGTGACTGAAAAACAACAAAATATACTGGTAAAATAAATGACACTTTTTTAAAAATAGAGAGATATGCAAACTATGACAGGAAACTATAGATAAACAGCAAGTATATTGATGTGACTATAAGGAGAAGTAGAATTCTAGGTAAAACTGTTAAATCTTAAGAAAAAGGCATCTTGTCTTGATAAAGGTATAGTCCACAGTGAAGAAGGAATAGTCTAGCCTTGAAATTTCAAGCGTCAAACAATTTTAGAAAAAAAAAATTTAGAAACATATAAAACATAAATGATTAGCCTTAAGTAATAGTAAAATTATAATGATACAGACATGATGACTTGACAAAGATCTACTTTCATCAGTGCTAGATAAGGAAGACAATTATATGATAAAGTCACATAAATTTAATTATTTGAAAGATGAACTGATGTTAATAGCTATATAACACAAACTCTATACATGTTCATAAAACAAAAAAAATCCAATTGTAATTTAAAAATCACTATATTTGAAAGAGTAGAATTTACTTAGTCTATATGCTTTGGTCATATTGAAATAATGCTAGAACTTCATAGCAGAGGAGTGACATTTACAAGTCAAATATTTGGAATGGAAAAAAACAAAAGTAACTCTTTGGAGTGATAATGGTAACTGAAGATGTACATGTAAAAATTCATGAAAATTTTTTTAAACTCAAATGAAAACAATATTTTTCATGACAACTAATATTAAACTATATAATCTAAGCATTCAATTAAAGAAGCTAGAAAAATAAATATTTGATATGATACTTTTATAATTTGGTAAAGTAACAAATGACGTATTTTTTAAATAGCATAACTTTAGCCTTCATAGATCATCATAAGAATTGCCTATTTCAACAGCATCTTTTATAATACTATATATATATATATATATATGACTCAGTTCTGCTGCAAGGAAATATTTATCTTTTATGAGGATTTATAGGTTTATGATTTTTAAGTCAAACAAATTATTCTTTAAATTTGGGGCTCACTTGACAATTTCTTTATTAAACTCCCATTATCTTCAAGTTTGTCATCTACTTTGCACTATTTTAAAATTTTCAAACCACCACCAAGTTGAGATATTGATATAACTATGCTACAGCCGGTAAATATTTAACAGCACTTCACTGTGGCAGGAGTGGTGGTTATAACTTACAGCATTCACTGCTTTCTATAGTATAAAAAGTATCACCATGTCCAATTTCAAGCTATTGCCTTAGTGTCATTAAATGTGGAATTGGGAAAAGATGTACGGAATCAGTTCTCATCATTTAGTACAAGCTCTCTCCAAGCACACCACTATATATGCGCCATCAATGAGTAGGTGTTGTGCTACGTTGCTTCAGTCATGTCCAACTCTTTGTGACCCTTTGGACTGTAACTCGTCAGGCTCCTCTGTCCATGTGATTCTCTAGGCAAGGATACTGGAGTGGGTTGCCATGCCTTTCTCCAGGGGATCTTCCCTATCTGGGACTCAAACCTGCATCTTCTGCGGCTCCTCCATTGCAGACAGATTCTTTATGGCTGAACCACTGGGGAAGAAGTATATGAATACCTAATTATGGAGGTATGGATGAATGGACAGTTGATCGAATGAACAGATAGAAGATAGAGCAGAGGGGGAGGAGCCAAGATGGCAGAGGAGTAGGACGGGGAGACCACTTTCTCTCCTACAAATTCATCAAAAGAATAACTGAACGCAGAGCAAACTTCAAAAAACAACTTCTGATCGCTAGCTGAGGTCATCAGGCGCCCAGAAAAGCAGCCCATTGTCTTCAAAAGGAGGTAGGACAAAATACAAAAGATAAAAAGTGAGACAAAAGAGCTAAGGACGGAGATCCGTCCCGGGAAAGGAGTCTTTAGAGGATGTTTCCAGACACCGGGAAACCCTCGCACTGGCAGGCCTGGGGGAAGTGTTTGAATCTAGGAGGGAAACCTGACTGGGAGGGAAACAATAAATAAAACCCACAGATTATGTGCCTAAAAGCAACTCTCATCAGAAAAGTACCCCAGACACCCACATCCGCCACCAGCAAGTTGGGGCGGCACGGAGAGGAGCGGGCGGCATTGCTTGGGGCAGGGTCCGGGCCTGAGTGCCTTGAGGACAATCGGAGAGAGCTTTTGTGAGTTGCCAACTTGAACTGTGGGAGAGCAAAAGAGAGAGAGAAAATTAACTGGCCCGAACACACTGCCGGCCGTTCGCAGAACAAAGGGACCGAGAAAGTCCAGAGAAGAGCTCGCAGGCTGCGGACCGGCCCAGACCCGCCGGAAGCGGGAGCAGGTCGCGGCGAGACACAGGGCGCAGGCACCTGACCGGCGCGAGCGGGGACTGGGGCTGAGGACGCGGAGGGCAGAAGGCGCACGCACCAGACTGGCACCGGCAGAAACTGAGACTAGGACCGCGGAAGGGAGTAGGCGCGCCACACCCGGGGAGAGTGCGCCTGTCAAACCCCTGGCTGCCTGGACCGCTCTGACGGGGAAGGCACAAAGAACAGGCGCAGCTTTCTGTTCTGTGCTTTTGTGGAACACCGGAGGCCTGGAACCGCGTGCAGCACGGGGCGTGCTCCATATAGAGCAGCCCGGAGCCTGAGCAGCGCAGACGGAGAAAGCAGCGCCAGCCTCTCCCCGCAGCGCCAGCCCCTGCCCGCAGCGCCAGCCCCTCCCCGCAGAGCGACGGAACTAGCTACCTGAATGAGTCCTCCTCTGCCCGCCTGTGTCAGGGCAGAAATGAGGCTCTGAAGAGACCGGTAAACAGAAGCCAAATAAACAAAGGGAACTGCTTCAGAAGGGACCGGTGCAACAGATTAAAATCCCTGTAGAAAACACCGACTACACCGGAAGGGGCCTGTAGATATCGAGAAGTGTAAGCTGGAACGAGGAGCTATCTGAAACTGAGCCGAACCCACACTGACCGCAACAGCTCCAGAGAAATTCCTAGATATATTTTTACTTTTTTTTTTTAAGTAAGAAAAAATTAAAAAAATTTTTTTTTATTTTTTTTTCCTTTTTTCTCTTTCTTTGTCCTTTAAAATTCCCTATTACTCCCCCATTACTCCTTAATTTTCATTTTCATGGATTTTTATGATTTTTTTAATTAGGGAAAAATTTTTTTCTTTTTCTTTTTTTTTCCTTTTTCTCTTCTATTTTCTGTTTTTCTCTTTCTCTTATTTCTTTTAAAGTCCTCTAGTACTCCTCTACTACTCCTTAATTTTCATTTTCAATACACTATAACCTTACCAAAAAAAAAAAAGAAGAAGAAGAGAAGCCCTATTTTTAAACTGAAATTCATATATATTTCTAAAATTTTTGTGTGTGTGTTTTGGTTTTTGTTTTTAATATAGTATTTTTAAGAGTCCAACCTCTACTCTAGATTTTTAATTTTTGTTTTTCAGTATATGATATAAATTGTGAACACTTAAGAATCCAATATTCAGTTCCCATTTTTATTCAGGAGTGTGTTGATTATTCTCTCCCAATCTTGACTCTCTGTTTCCTACCTCAGAACACCTCTATTTCCTCCTTTCCCCTTCTCTTCCCAATCCAATTCTGTGAATCTCGGTGGGTGTCTGGGCTATGGAGAACACTCTGGGAACAGACAACTGCGTAGATCTGTCTCTCTCCTCTTGAGTCCCCCTTGATCTCCTCCTGCTCATCTCTATCTCCCTCCTTCCTCTCCTCTTCTTCATGTAACTCTGTGAACCTCTCTGGGTGTCCCTCACAGTGGAGAATCTTTTCGCCATTAACCTAGAAGTTTTATTATCAGTGCTGTATAGTTGGAGAAGTCCTGAGACTACAGGAAGAATAAAACTGAAATCCAGAGGCAGGAGAATTAAGCCCAAAACCTGAGAACACCAGAAAACTCTTGACTACATGGAACTTTAAGTAATAAGTGACCATCCAAAAGCCTCCATACCTACACTGAAACCAACCACCACCCAAGAGCCAATAAGTTTTAGAGCAAGACATACCACGCAAATTCTCCAGCAATGCAGGAACATAGCCCTGAACATCAACATACAGGCTGCCCAAGGTCACACCTAACACATAGACCCATCTCAAAACTCATTACTGGGCACTCCATTGCTCTCCAAAGAGAAGAAATCAAGTTCCACGCACCAGAACACTGACGCAAACTTCCCTAACCAGGAAACCTTGACAAGCCAATCGTCCAACCCCACCCACTGGGTAAAACCTTCACAATAAAAAGGAACCACAGACCTCCAGAATACAGAAAGCCCACTCCAGACACAGCAATCTAAACAAGATGAAAAGGCAGCGAAATACCCAACAGGCAAAGGAACATGAAAAATGCCCACCAAGTCAAACAAAAGAGGAGGAGATAGGGAATCTACCTGAAAAAGAATTTAGAATAATGGTAATAAAAATGATCCAAAATCTTGAAAACAAAATGGGGTTACAGATAAATAGCCTGGAGACAAAGATTGAAAAGATGCAAGAAATGTTTAATAAAGACTTGGAAGAAATAAAAAAGAGTCAATTAAAAATGAATAATGCAATAAATGAGATCAAAAACACTCTGGAGGGAACCAAGAGTAGAATAACGGAGACAGAAGATAGGATAAGTGAGGTAGAAGATAAAATGGTGGAAACAAATGAAGCAGAGAGGAAAAAAGAAAAAAGGATCAAAAGAAATGAGGACAACCTCAGGGACCTCTGGGACACTGTGAAATGCCCCAACATTTAAATCATAGGAGTCCCAGAAGACGAAGACAAAAAGAAAGGCCATGAGAAAATACTCGAGGAGATAATAGCTGAAAACTTCCCTAAAATGGGGAAGGAAATAGCCACCCAAGTCCAAGAAACCCAGAGAGTCCCAAACAGGATAAACCCAAGGCAAAACACCCCAAGACACATATTAATCAAATTAACAAAGATCAAACACAAAGAAAGAATACTAAAAGCAGCAAGGGATAAACAACAAATAACACACAAAGGGATTCCCATAAGGATAACAGCTGATCTATCAATAGAAACCCTCCAGGCCAGAAGGGAATGTCAGGACATACTGAAAGTAATGAAAGAGAATAACCTACAACCTAGATTACTGTACCCAGCAAGGACCTCAATCAGATATGAAGGAGAATTCAAAAGCTTTACAGACAAGCGAAAGCTGAGAGAATTCAGCACCACTAAACCAGCTCTTCAACAAATGCTAAAGGAGCTTCTCTAGACAGGAAACACAGAAAGGTTGTATAAACGTGAACCCAAAACAACAAAGTAAATGGCAACAGGACCACACCTATCAATAATTACCTTAAATGTAAATGGGTTGAATGCCCCAACCAAAAGACAAAGATTGGCTGAATGGATACAAAAACAAGACCCCTATATATGCTGTCTACAAGAGACCCACCTCAAAGCAAGAGACACATATAGACTAAAAGTGAAGGGCTGGAAAAAAATATTTCACGCAAACGGAGACCAAAAGAAAGCAGGAGTTGCAATACTCATATCAGATAAAATAGACTTTCAAATAAAGGATGTGAAAAGAGACAAAGAAGGACACTACATAATGATTAATCCAAGAAAAAGATATAACAATTATAAATATATATGCACCCAACATAGGAGGACCGCAATATGTATGGCAAATGCTAACAAGCATGAAAGAGGAAATTAATAGTAACACAATAATAGTGGGAGACATTAATACCCCACTCACAACTATGGATAGATCAACTAAACAGAAAATTAACAAGGAAACACAAACCTTAAATGACACAATGGACCAGCTAGACCTAATTGATATCTATAGGGCATTTCACCCCAAAACAATCAACTTCACCTTTTTCTCAAGTGCACACGGAAACTTCTCCAGAATAGATCACATGCTGGGCCATAAATCTGGTCTTGGAAAATTCAAAAAAATTGAAATCATTCCAGTCATCTTTTCTGACCACATTGCAGTAAGATTAGATCTCAATTACAGGAAAAAAATTGTTAAAAATTCAAACATATGGAGGCTAAATAACACGCTTCTGAATAACCAACAAATCATAGAAGAAATCAAAATATGCATAGAAATGAATGAAAATGAAAACACAACAACCCAAAACCTATGGGACAATGTAAAAGCAGTGCTAAGGGGAAGGTTCATAGCATTACAGGCTTACATCAAGAAACAAGAAAAAAGCCAAATAAATAACCTAACTCAACACCTAAAGCAATTAGAGAAGGAAGAAATGAAGAACCCCAGAGTTAGCAGAAGGAAAGAAATTTTTAAAATTAGGGCAGAAATAAATGCAAAAGAAATTAAAGAGACCATAGCAAAAATCAACAAAGCTAAAAGCTGGTTTTTTGAAAAAATACACAAAATTGACAAACCATTAGCAAGACTCATTAAGAAACAAAGAGAGAAGAACCAAATTAACAAAATTAGAAATGAAAATGGAGAGATCACAACAGACAACAGTGAAATACAACGGATCATAAGAGACTACTACCAGCAGCTCTATGCCAATAAAATGGACAACTCGGAAGAAATGGACAAATTCTCAGAAAAGTATAACTTTCCAAAACTGAACCAGGAAGAAATAGAAGATCTTAACAGACCCATCACAAGCAAGGAAATCGAAACTGTAATCAAAAATCTTCCAGCAAACAAAAGCCCAGGACCAGATGGCTTCACAGCTGAATTCTACCAAAAATTTAGAGAAGAGCTAACACCTATCTTACTCAAACTCTTCCAGAAAATTGCAGAAGAAGGTAAACTTCCAAACTCATTCTATGAGGCCACCATCACCCTAATTCCAAAACCAGACAGAGATGCCACAAAAAAAGAAAACTACAGGCCAATATCACTGATGAACATACATGCAAAAATCCTTAACAAAATTCTAGCAAACAGAATCCAACAACATATTAAAAAAATCATACACCATGACCAAGTGGGCTTTATCCCAGGAATGCAAGGATTCTTTAATATCCGCAAATCAATCAACGTAATACACCACATTAACAAATTGAAAGATAAAAACCATATGATTATCTCAATAGATGCAGAGAAAGCCTTTGACAAAATTCAACACTCATTTATGATTAAAACTCTCCAGAAAGCAGGAATAGAAGGAACATACCTCAATATAAGCAAGCATCACCCTCAATGGTGAAAAATTGAAAGCATTTCCCCTGAAATCAGGAACAAGACAAGGGTGCCCACTCTCACCACTACTATTCAACATAGTGTTGGAAGTTTTGGCCACAGCAGTCAGGGCAGAAAAAGAAGTAAAAGGAATCCAGATAGGAAAAGAAGAATTGAAACTCTCGCTGTTTGCAGATGACATGATCCTGTACATAGAAAACCCTAAAGACTCTTCCAGAAAATTACTAGAGCTAATCAATGAATATAGTAAAGTTGCAGGATATAAAATTCACACACAGAAATCCCTTGCATTCCTATATACTAACAATGAAAAAACAGAAAGAGAAATTAAGGAAACAATACCATTCACCATTGCAACAAAAAGAATAAGATACTTAGGAGTATATCTACCTAAAGAAATGAAAGGCCTATACATAGAAAACTATAAAACACTGATGAAAGAAATCAAAGAGGACACAAATAGATGGAGAAACATACCATGCTCATGGAGTGGAAGAGTCAATATTGTCAAAATGGCTATTCTACCCAAAGCAATCTATAGATTCAATGCAATCCCTATCAAGCTACCAACGGTATTTTTCACAGAACTAGAACAAATCATTTCACAATTTGTATGAAAATACAAAAAACCTAGAATAGCCAAAGTAATCTTGAGAAAGAGGAATGGAACTGGAGGAATCAACCTGCCTGACTTCAGACTCTACTACAAAGCCACAGTCATCAAGACAGTATGGTACTGGCACAAAGACAGAAATATAGATCAATGGAACAGAATAGAAAGCCCAGAGATAAATCCACGAACCTATGGACACCTTGTCTTTGACAAAGGAGGCAAGGATATACAATGGAAAAAAGACAACCTCTTTAACAAGTGGTGCTGGGAAAACTGGTCAACCACTTGGAAAAGAATGAAACTAGAACACTTTCTAACACCATACACAAAAATAAACTCAAAATGGATTAAAGATCTAAATGTAAGACCAGAAACTATAAAACTCCTAGAGGAGAACATAGGCAAAACACTCTCTGACATAAATCACAGCAAGATCCTCTATGACCCACCTCCCAGAATATTGGAAATAAAAGCAAAAATAAACAAATGGGACCTAATGAAACTTAAAAGCTTTTGCACAACAAAGGAAACTATAAGTAAGGTGAAAAGACAGCCCTCAGATTGGGAGAAAATAATAGCAAATGAAGAAACAAACAAAGGATTAATCTCAAAAATATACAAGCAACTCTTGAAGCTCAATTCCAGAAAAATAAATGACCCAATCAAAAAATGGGCCAAAGAACTAAACAGACATTTCTCCAAAGAAGACATACAGGTGGCTAACAAACACATGAAAAGATGCTCAACATCACTCATTATCAGAGAAATGCAAATCAAAACCACAATGAGGTACCATTACACGCCAGTCAGGATGGCTGCTATCCAAAAGTCTACAAGCAATAAATGCTGGAGAGGGTGTGGAGAAAAGGGAACCCTCTTACACTGTTGGTGGGAATGCAAACTAGTACAGCCACTATGGAAAACAGTGTGGAGATTTCTTAAAAAAGTGGAAATAGAACTGCCATATGACCCAGCAATCCCACTTCTGGGCATACACACCGAGGAAACCAGATCTGAAAGAGACACGTGCACCCCAATGTTCATTGCAGCACTGTTTATAATAGCCAGGACATGGAAGCAACCTAGATGCCCATCAGCAGACGAATGGATAAGGAAGCTGTCGTACATATACACCATGGAATATTACTCAGCCATTCAAAAGAATTCATTTGAACCAGTTCTAATGTGATGGATGAAACTGAAGCCCATTATACAGAGTGAAGTAAGCCAGAAAGATAAAGAACTTTACAGCATACTAACACATATATATGGAATTTAGAAAGATGGTAGCCACAATCCTATATGCGAAACAGAAAAAGAGACACAGAAGTACGGAACAGACTTTTGAACTCTTTGGGAGAAGGTGAGGGTGGGATGTTGCGAAAGAACAGCATGTATATTATCTATGGTGAAACAGATCACCAGCCCAGGTGGGATGCATGAGACAAGTGCTCGGGCCTGGTGCACTGGGAAGACCCAGAGGAATCGGGTGGAGAGGGAGGTGGGAGGGGGGATCGGGATGGGGAATACGTGTAACTCTATGGCTGATTCATATCAATGTATGACAAAACCCACTGAAAATAAATAAATAAATAAAGGGAAAAAAAAGAGGATAGAGCAGATAAAATTATTATTTGATAAGGATCTCAAATTAATTAGTATATTTTTGTTATTTGGTTTACTTAATCCTTCAGCTCTTTTAATAAAAGTTGATAGGAAGGAAAAATGAGATGAGATATCTGTCTTTCACTGCCATTTCTGAGCTAATATGAGGGCTTATTGGAAAACTTGAAACAACCAGTAGAGACCATGAAAATATTAGTATCAGAAATACATAGAATAAAAATTTTGTTAAGACCAGCATACATGTATGCCAAATCCATTTTAAATTCATAGCTGCTCTTAACAAAAACCACTACAATATTATAAAGTAATTAGCCTCCAACTAATAATAATAAATGAAAAATAAAAAAATAAAATAATAATAATAAAATAAAATGAATTTGGAAATTTCTCTTAAGAAGAACCACTAGTACTCTTATCCTTTGTTCAGCAGCCTGATCCACTACACCCCCACGTTTCTTAATTGACACTTTTGTGCATGTGTGAACTTAACTATTAAATTAGATGATTGTAGTTGACAAACCACCCAAGTTCTAAAGTGTTATGGTTCTATGATTGAGGTAAAGCTACCTCTCTCATTGTCTGTCTCTTTTCATTCACTAAAGGCAGAAAAGTAATTATTTTATTCATGATACAATTTTTTTAAGGACACACCCTTAAATTTTAAATTTTAGTTAAGTACTGCATGTTTTGCATTTTGTCCTCATTACTTTGAGGGGAAAACTGAGGGCTCAGGAGGGATATTTTGCCTAGTGAATGACTGTGTTCCTTGACCCAAAATCATGAGGTGTCTAGTGCAGTATACATGCTTCATAGATGTTCTTGAACTGATCTTATTAGTAAGAAAAATTAGTCTATGTCTAGATGTATTAAAATTGAGTTCAGATATATGTAGGAATATATGTAAATCTTATCACTACTCATGCATTATAGGCTACAGTTTTTATTTCATTTATCAATCTTAGTCTCGGGTTGAAATTTTAATACAGTAAAATATATTAAGAAGTTCATACTGCTAAAATCTTTAGGATCAACAAGGTAACAAAAGTACACTTTGTAATATTACTCTTGATAAATAAGAGGACTAATCATTTCATCTAATTCATATGACCTGTATTTGCTCCTCTTAGATTTTTTTCTTATAGACTTTCTTTCATTGCTCTCAAGATGACATCACCAAAAAATGATATCTACAATTCAAAAGATAAGTCACAAAGTAGCAAAGTTCACTACATCTTATTTTCAGTTATATCTAGGTAATAAATAAACAGTCAATACTTCCCTGCTTTATAGGCCACATGCCAATCTCCTGGTCATGGAGAATTCATTGTAGCTGCAATGGATATGTAAATTCTTTTGCAAATAAATGGAGGAGGTAGTAAAACAGCTGTTCTGTTATCAAATCCATAGATACATGTATCATATCAAATTCTTGTGGTGTCCAGTGCTACAACTCTTAACCCAAATCAGTGTCATCAATTGTGGTTGACAGTTCCACTCCCTTTCCACCCTTAGAAAGTTATCTGTACCTGTCTGCTTTGCCACCTCGGAACTTTCTCCAAAACCATGGTAGGCTGTTCAACCTTTTTAGCCTGGACACACAGGAAGTCAAAACCATGAGAAAAATCCTCCATTACTGGCCTTGACTTCAATAGATTAGCATTTCATCTCCCTTCCCTTTGGAAAAACAATTTTGTGGTGTTTCACATGATTCCTGGGGGAGTCTCCACCTGGATCTATCTTCAGTTGCCCACAATGATAGCCTGCTCATCAATGCATCCTTTTATTCTCCTCACATTCTCCCTTCTCCTTTCACTGACCATCTCTCAAACTACTTACACTCAAGGTCTCCCATTAGGTTCTACCTTCAGGAAAACTCAAAGATACATCCTGGATATATTATGTCTTTTCTAATGTTTTACTGTTATAATTTGCAAAGAAACACAGAATTACATGGAAGTATGAAGTAAATGGGGGCTTTCCAGGTGGTGCTAGTGGTAAAGAACCTGCCTGCCAATGTAGGAGACATAAAGAAGTGAGTTTGATCCCTGGGTCAGGAAGATCCCCTGGAGTAGGGCATGGCAACCCACCCCAGTATTCTTGCCTGGAGAATTCCACGGACAGAGGAGCCTGTCGGGCTATAGTTCATATGGTCACAATGAATCAGACATAACTGAAGCGACTTAGCATGCCCACAGTTCAGTTCAGTTCAGTTCACTGGCTCAGTTGTGTCCGACCTTTTTGTGAGCCATGAACTGCAGCATGCCAGGCCTCCCTGTCCATCATCAACTCCCGGAGTTTACTCAAACTCATGTCCATCGAGTCGGTGATGCCATCCAACCATCTCATCCTCTGCCATCCCCTTCTCCTCCCACCTTCAATCTTTCCCAGCATCAGGGTCTTTTCAGATGAGTCAGCTCTTTGCATCAGTTCAGTTCAGTTCAGGTCACTGGTTCAGTTGTGTTCGACCCTTTTGCGACCCATGGACTGCAGCACACCAGGCCTCCCTGTCCTTCTCCAACTCCTGGAGTCTACCAAGCCCATATCCATCCAGTCGGTGATGCCATCCAGCCATCTCATCCTCTGTCATCCCCTTCTCCTCCTGCCCCTAATCCTTCCCAGCATTAGGGTCTTTTCTAATGAGTCAACTCTTCGCATGAGGTAGCCAAAGTATTGGAGTATCAGCTTCAGCATCAGTCCTTCCAATGAACACCCAGGACTGATCTCCTTTAGGATGGACTGGTTGGATCTTCTTGCAGTCCAAGGGACTCTCAAGAGTCTTCTCCAACACCACAGTTCAAAAACATCAATTCTTCGGCACTCAGCTTTCTTCACCATCCAACTCTCACATCCATACATGGCTACTGGAAAAACTATAGCCTTGACTAGATGGACCGTTGTTGGCAAAGTAATGTCTCTACTTTTAAATATACTATCCAGGTTGGTCATAACTTTCCTTCCAAGGAGTAAGCATCTTTTAATTTCATGGCTTCAGTCACCATCTGGTAGCCAAATTATTGGAGTTTCAGCTTCAGCATCAATTCTTCCAATGAATATTCAGGACTGATTTCCTTTAGGATGGACTTTTTCAGTATGAAAAAGCATGCCCACATGCACATTAAATAAATGACTATGTAGTCATCACCAAGATTCAACAAGTATCAAGATTTTGCATTGGTTGTTTCATTGATCCATTTTCTGATCATATTCTTAATGAGATTTTATCAAAAAAATAAATGTTTCAGAGTACTCAAACCCAATCTTGTTACTATTACAAAAAGGAGCTGGTTCTTTTCAATTTAGATAGACTCTAATTACCAAATGAATATGATATCTTTTCAGAAGGATTTAATGACTATTAACAGCTTTTAAATTAAAATCTGGTAGGCAGAAGCAAATAATTTTGTAAATAGATCATTTCACAAAAGCCTCAAATTCTTGAAGTTAAAAAAAAAAAATTCTTGAAGTAATAGCTAGAATTCAGTGAATGTTTTTGAGCCCTTACTGGTCTAGGCACTGTGCTAGATGTTAGAGAAACAGCTAAATATGACCTGGGTGCTACTCCATGAAGCTTATAAGACTTGACCATATAAACAATAATCAATTCAGTAAATTAATTATCAAGATTATTGTAAAGTCTAATTAGTGCTGATAAAGGGAAGGTCTGTAGAAGGTCATTGCGGAAAAGGAAGTGATGAGGAGCCTCTGAGGAAATTAAGTTTGGTCTGAGGTGTGAAGGATGACAGTGAGGCAGCTGTGGATAAGGGAGGAATATGGTCTTAACATTATAGACTCATATATAAGATGAGGTTGGAGAGTTAGGCAGGGCTCAGAACAGGTAGAACCTTGTAGACAAAAACAATGAATTAGGATGATCTTAGAGCAATGTGAAACTCTTAAAAGACTTAAAATAGCAAAGCTATGTGATAAGGTTTCCATTTTTTAAATATTGCTTTACAGAATAAATTACAGTTTTATCACTGACTCATAACTAGACTTTGAGGAGCATGAGTAGTTCCTTAGGTTTCCCCTTTGTAAAACGTGGCTTTAAAAATCCACTACCACTATCTGAACCCAGGCCCCCATTTCCTTTTTCCTAGGTCATTTCCAGAACCTCTTATCTGAATCCTATTGTCCTGCCTATTTCCTTGCCAATCTGGAACCTTCAAATTAATCTTCCTGAAGCTTTCTTAACATGGCATCACTTAACTAAAGGCAATGATGATTCTCCGCTATACAAATGATGTACAAATTCCTTAACATCTTCCTTTTATGTGGCTTCCAAGGTTTGTCTCAAACTCTTCCCTTTCATGTTTCTTTCCTATATGATACCCAAGTTGGATCTTTTACTAGTACTTAAATTGTATACTTGCTATATATTTATATCTATCTTTGAGTACACACACACACACACACACACACACATCTAAAGAGAGAGAGTAAGAATGGAAACCATATTGTGAATAACTAAAACCAAATAGTTTAAAGTACTCTTGCCTGGAAAATCCCATAGACGGAGGAGCCTGGTAGGCTACAGTCTATGGGGTTGCTAAAACTCAGACGCAACTGAGCGACTTCACTTTCACTTTTCACGTTCATGCATTAGAGAAGGAAATGGCAACCCACTCCAGTGTTCTTGCCTGGAGAATCCCAGGGACGGAGGAGCCTGGTACGCTGCTGCCCGTGGGGTTGCACAGAGTCGGACACGACTGAAGTGACTTAGCAGCAGCTTCAGCAGTTTAAAATGAGAGCAAACTAGGAAGTAAAAGTAGCCTGAATATCAATATGAAGTTTTATTAATATAGTGTGGAGTTACCTTTTCCTCTTCCCTATCAACTCCATATTTCAAGCATCAGCATATCTTGATGACTTGAATATATAATACAAATATGATCATTTCCACCACTACCATTTTGGTCCATGTCTTCATCATCTGCCTGGGCTATTATAATAACATCTTTAAAAATTTTTTTATTGGAGAATAATTGCTTTGCAATATTTTGTTTGCCTCTGCTGTACATCAACATGAATCCACCATAGGTATACATATGTCCCCACCCTCCTGAAACCTGCTCCCATCTCCTTCCCCATCCCACCCTTTTAAGTTGTCACAGAGTACTGGGGTGAGCTCCTTGTGTCACACAGAAAATTCCTACTTGCTATCTATTTTACATATGGTAATATATATGTTTCCATGCTATTCTGGTTTCTCTTTTTCCAAACTTGTAAATTTGCATTATATTCTCAATAAAGTAGAATAATCCTCATATAACTAAAATTACATCGAGTTATTCCTGCAATTGAAACAGATCATGTTCAGAATTAAATACTCAATATGGTCTAAAATGTCCTAGATGACCTGTTCTTTCATTATTTTTCTGACCTCATCTCTAACCATTATCTCCCTTTCTTTCTTCAATTCTGTCACATGTGCTTTCTCATTATTTTTGGAATGTACCAAGGATGCTCCTACCCTCCCATCTCTGTTTGTTGTTGTTGTTTAGATGCAATATAATTCCTCTACAATACTGTGTTAATGCTGCTGTACAATGAAGTGAATCAGATATATGTATAAAACTATGTATATAAATATATATGCACATACATATATCCTATCCCATCTTTGTTTGTTGTTATTGTTTTAATGGAATATAATTGATTTACAATGTTGTGTTAGTTTCTGCTTACAGCGAAGTGATGTATGTAATATATTCTCTCCTTCTTGAGCCTGCCTCCCATGCCCCCCACATCTCACCTCTCTAGGTCACCACAGAGCACCAGGCTTAGTCCCCTGTACTATACAATAGCTTCCTACTAGCTATTTATTTTACATATGATAGTGTATATATTTCAATGCTACTCTCTCAGTTCATCCCACCCTCCCTTTCCCCAACTCAGGTCAAGTTTGTTCTCCACCTCTGTGTTTCTATTCTTGCCCTGGAAATAGGTTCATTCTTCTTTGTAAATATTATTCCCTCTGCTTGATATATTCTTGTCTCATTGTAACCCCAATCTGCTTATGTCAATTTACAAGAAAATCCTTTCTGGACTCCACTATCTAAAACAGCCCACTCTACCACTCCCTATTCCCTTATCCAGCTTTATTCCCTTATCTAGCTGGCATATAATATGTCAATAGGTTTATTACCTGTTTCTCCTTCTCTCAGTAAGAATGTAAGCTACATAATTAATGTACTTTCATCTGTTTGGTCCCCCTTTATATCCCTAGAACCTGATATATTAACTAAAGAAGACACTTAATTCACATTTGCTGCATGAATGACACAATAAGGAAGTGAGTGATATACTCACATAATGGAAAACTATACAGAAACTAACACTGATGAACTAAGTAAACATCAGCACCAGGAATGTTTCAAGCTAAAATATTGACCTCAAAAAAAAAAATTGAAGAATGTTTTGTTGAAGATATTTAAAGTAATCTTTTCTGAAGAATGTTAATGACTTCCTCTAACCAAACATCCTAAGTTAAAAATAATCGAAATATGATTATTCTTATATTCAAGCTAGTAGTATACAGTATTATCACTTGCTCTAAGTCACAGAGCTATGAATAATGGAATGGGATAGGGAATGACAAGGACAAATTACCTCCCTTTTTTTCCCCTTCAACACCCTTGAAAATGCGAAAAATAACTTCAGTGGGAATGGAACTCAAATGTCAGATTCCTGACAGCACCTGGAGAAAGCAAGACCACCACTATGCCCTCTTTTCTTCTTTCTCACCATCACCATAAATATGATAAGTATGAAAGTTACTAAAAAGATGTGAGTGCAGAAAATGAAGTTTTTCTTTATTTTCCTCATATGTCACAGTACACTGCATTCTGCCTGGATGGTGAAAAGTTCACCCAGTTCTCCCTGGCGTCTACTCTCCCCTCACAGCCATGGTCTGTGATGGACTAAGGGATGTATACAGAACCCCAAACTCACTCAGGCCCCTCAAGACATCCTTTGGTCACATGATCAATACTGAGTGGCTTACCATCCAGGCTTGTAGATTCTTTTCAGTCCCCAATTAAAGGCCACGCTTGAGCAGCACAAGGCTCTGTATTCTGGAGAGACTTGGAAGGTCTCAAATCAGCTACAGCCATTCTTCTGCCATTTTCCATGGGTTCACATCACTCATGAAATCCCCAAACTTTGGTGGTCATTGTTGTTTTGGAGTATCTCTTTCCTTCTTATCTCACCAGCTTATCTTACCCCCGCCCCATGTCATGCTGTAAGTGATGTTGGGCTGATGGGGAAAAAGACGGTTTCAGATGGGAAGATTTTGGGAGGAAAAGTTAGACGGAGGAGAGATCTTGAGTATAGTGGTTCCTAAAGCTCACACTAACCACACAAACAAATGCCAAACTACAACAATGGTGTAAACTGGGAAGGGGCAGTTCATGATGCCATGGGGAGGTTTAGTAAGAATTCTTAAAAGACTGCTGGTCAACAGAAGAGACTTGAATTATAAGTAAGCGTTGAGAAGGTCCAAGATGAAGGCAACAACCATCCAGGTGGAGGAAAATGCCTATGCAATGGAACAAAGTAGGAAGAGACGACACACATGAGCTCCTATCACATAGTAAGTATGTACTGTGTCCCTTCCTGCTTGTCCCATCTCACAGGCATTTTCCCTCCGGCAGTAAAGATATGCAGGAGATATGCAGGAGACCTGGATTCAGTCCCCGGTTGGGAAGAACCCCTCAAGAAGGGAATGGCGATCCACTCCAGTATTCTTGCCTGGGGTCGCAAAGAGTCAGACAGGACTGAGCAACTAACACTTTGACTTTGAACAATTTATAATATTGTTTATTATTATACAATAATTGCATTTTTATTACTATTAAAATACACGGTGTTTGCCCAAATAGGGTATTTTCCTCAATTCAGAACATAGACAGAAAAGTTAAGCATAAAAAGGACTTAAAATGTGAGAAAGGACGTCCAATCCAGGAGGCAGATAGAAAGAAGACCAAAGCCACAGATGTGAGCCTATAGTTCTCATCTGGTACTGAGGTAGGCAAAGGGCAGCATTCACCAACAGTGAGATCAAAGACAGAAAAATGTGTTGTCCCTGGGAAGGCTGAGTTTGTGAAGGCAAATGGGAGAAAGAGCGGCCCACACAGCAAGTTGCATTTTCACACACTTAGGATACAACCACCCGTCTTGGACCTTCTTGAATTCCTTGGAAAGAAACAGCTATGTTTCCTCAATTCCTTAAAAAGTGGAAGTTAAATCAAACAAATACTATCTTATTTCTCTTATTAAAAATTGTAGAAATTTAACTAACCACTCTCCCCTCATAACAGACCAAGCTGAGATGTTCTAATCTTCTCTAATAAATGCTGTCAAAGTATGTGTGGTTTTTTGTTTGTTTGTTTGTTTCTTTCTTTTTTTGCTGTTTTTCCCCAACTACGTCTATTTTCCCACATGGGAAAAGAGAAGAGTTAAAATCACCAATTAATGGGGGCCTCAATCTGTTCAATAAAATATAGCTTTAATTTGTAGTATAATCTGGCATTGTAACTTTTGTCTACAAATAGAAATTTGGTTGTATTAGGTACCCATTTCCTCTTCTGCTTGAAACTTACAGGAGAATAGGGCAGGATTTTCCTATTTCCTTCTCCCTCACTTCCGTCCACTGCTTTCCCACATAACATCAACAGAGGGAGAAAGTTTTCAATGGTAGAGAGAGACCCTTTCACCGGTGACTTGACTCCTGCTTTCTGACTAGAACCCTTTTTTTTTTTTTCATTTATTTTTATTAGTTGGAGGCTAATTACTTTACAATATTGTAGTGGTTTTTGCCATACATTGACATGAATAAGCCATGGATTTACATGTGTTCCCCATCCCGATCCCCCCTGTCTCCTCCCTCTCCATCCCATCCCTCTGGGTCTTCCCAGTGCACCAGCCCTGAGCACTTGTCTCATGCATCCAACCTGGGCTGGTGATCTGTTTAACCCTTGATAGTATACTTGTTTAAATGCTGTTCTCTCTGAACATCCCACCCTCGCCTTCTCCCACAGAGTCTAAAAGTCTGTTCTGTACATCTGTGTCTCTGTTTCGCATAGAACCCTTTAAATATGTGCCTAATATAAAAGAGGAATGTACATTTTGAAACTTCTCAATTGATTTAAGTAACAATTTAAATACTCAAGAACTTAGAAATGACAGTCATTATTTTGAAATATTTTCCTTTTGTTTCCAGATTCACAGTGAATTTGATCATTTTAGCTATAAGAAGACATCTTGCCTATCAGGGGCCTCCAAACATCCTAAGTGCTGCCCCCAAATTAACCCAGACCCTCAGCCCAAGGAAAAGATAGACAGCATGGTGTTATATTTGCTCAGGACTTTTGTCTTCTTAATTAAATATTTTTCAGTCCTTGCCTCAGAAATTGGAAAACACAATCGAAGTGACACAAGGCACATTTTATTCCAAGCTTATCTGTGAAATGGTAGCTAAAAACCATAAAATAATACTGCAAGTATTACTAGATAATTTTCAAAGATATTCTTTGAGAACACAAACAATGTACTAAAAGCTATAAACTCCATTAATGTTATTAAACAATTATGTCACATTTCCAAAAAGTGATATTATCATCATTGATAATAGCAGATGGGTGGATTTTTAGTAAAAGGGTGCAGTTCTGATTTAATATGGAGTATATTCAATACCAGACTGAATCACCCCTGTCCTTTGTCATGCCACCTACATCTGCCCCAAGAATGCTGCCAACAGGAGGACTACCAGTTACTCCCAGTCTCCTGGAACTCCTCCAAAATATTTTACAGAGCCATACCTCCAAGAGCTGAAGTTTTTGGAAAGTGATTGTCATGCTACTTACTGAATGATAATAGAACTGTCTATAATTAAACTTGAAATAAAAATAAAAGTGTTTATGGGATTTGTGCAAAATCTGGAAACTGGGTCAAAGACCCAGGTATATATGATAACATAATCCAAAAGATTTTTTAAATAAATAATTTGGACATGTGATTCTACTGAATGATAAGTGGTAATTATAGATTCACTCAGTTAAACTGTAACTAAATCCAACACAAGTAAGATTTTGTTTTTAAATATTAATAATTAATTTGTTGATGTCAATTTATAATTTATTTACTTCCTGCTAAGTCACTTCAGTCATGTCCAACTCTTTGTGACCCTATGGACTGTAGCCCACCAGGCTTCTCTGTCAATAGGATTCTGCAGGCAAGAATACTGCAGTGGGTTGCCATTTCCTTCTCTAATTTACTTCCTAAATTGTGCTTAAATGATTTGCAATGATTAAAAGATATACAACAAAACGTCTTCTTCCCAAAGTCCAATAAGACCCCTTGAGAAATACCACCTGAGAAAAATCAGAGTTATGTTAATAGAGGCAGAGAGGAGTATAAGTTGGAGAGTGTAGTAGAAGAGGGATGTCTATTGAGTGGGCTATCATCAGGGGCTGCCAGAGGAGGTATTTCCAGAAATGAAAGAAAAATAAAACAGTCTTGACCCAGCTGACGTCATACATTCTGTTGATTTCTGGTTAGGATGTGCTGGTTATTGCTTCCCCCAAGGTGACTAAAAAGTGAGCACTGTTATCTGGTGGATGGGATCCACTTTTACACCTGAACACTACATCTTGCATCAACTACACATTTTACATGTAGAATTTAATGGACTGTAAGCCTCCAGGCTCCTTTGTCTATGGAATTCTCCAGGCAAGAATACAGTAATGGGTAGTAATTCCTTTCTCCAAGGGATCTTCCTGACCAGGGATAGAACCTGGGTCTCCTGCATTGCAGGCAAATTCTTTACCATGTGAGCATGAGGAAAGTCTATATGGCTTTTAGGTAAACCTGACATCTACACACCTTTGTTTATTTTGTATTTTATGATAGTGATTTAACAGGAGTGGGTTAAATTTGTCCCACTCCTAGAGTCATATATGGTAACATTTAAGAAAATAGTCTCTGGAATCTAATTGCTTGAGTTCAAATCCCTACCTGTGTAAACTTTACCAAATTCTTTAACACTAGAGCCTCAGTATCTTCATGTATAAAATTGAAAGTAATAAAAAGTGATTAAATATATGCACTCTGGAGAAAATGCCTGGTTCTAATGCTAATGTTTCTGGCTTATATTCTGTGCAACCCAAGGTAAAGTATTTAATTTTTCTGTACCTGAATTTTCTCATATATGAAATGGCAATTATAACAGCATCTATTTTAAACAATTCCTGAGTAAAATACACTCTAAAGTACACACTAAGTTACAAATTATGCTCAGTTGCCTTTCCCAAAAGATCATATAAATTTTCCTCTAGGCAAAAGAGTTGATTTCTTTTTTTAATTCATTATAAGCACTAAGACCAGGACATAGTTTTGTTGCACCTACATTCACTTTGAAGCATACTCCTCCACTGATTTTGAACCTCTTAGATAGTACTACATCCTAGTGCTTAGCAAAGACATTATGTAATTCTATGCTTTGCTGTGGGTAGTATGGAGGAGTAACAGTAAAGCAAACACTTCACATGTTTGTGTCTACCCAGTGTTACTTAAATAATCTTCCACATGGCCAGTCAATAGCTTGCTGTCTCAGCTGCTTCTGCAAATAAGACACAAGTGTAACCAGGCTTCAACAAAGATATCCACCAGTATGGAACTTCAATTTATAAGAAAGCAATGTGAGAAACGAAGTACCAGAAATAATCCATTTTTTTCTGAAGAGTATCAAGGATAGCCTCTTGATGAAAGTGATGGAGGAGAGTGAAAAAGTTAGCTTAAAACTCAGTATTCAGAAAACTAAGATCATGGCATCCGGTCCCATCACTTCATGACAAATAGATGGGGAAACAATGGAAACAGTGACAGACTTTATTTTGGGGAGCTCCATAATCACTGCAGACGGTGCCTGCAGCCATGAAATTAAAAGACACTTGTTTCTGGGAAGAAAAGCTATGAACAACCTGGACAGCATAATAAAATACTGAACTGAACTGACTGAACTGATCAAGGATAGTGAAGTCGGTTCTCTCAGGGAAGCCTCTGGCATCACCCTCCAGCATCATGGGTGTCATTGGCTGGTTTCCAGGTCCCTGCAATGAATTCTTTGCTTCAGCAACTGCCACAGCTTTTGCACACATAGCTTCTATCTCTGACATCTGACCCTCTTGTAGATCCTCTAAACTATCAATCCTTCAGTAAGTTTCATTTCTGTTTAAACCAGTCAGAATGTGATCTGTTGTTTGCCGCTGGAAACTCTGAAACAAGTGAAGCAAGGCAGACAGGCCACCTCTTCAGTATGAGAATCTGTATCACAGACCGTGAGCAAAGGATAGAAATCCATCACGTTAATCCCGACTTTGCCTACGTTAGTGCAGCTGTGAATTCAGATCACCTTTACTTGTATTTTTTAAATGAAAAACAATTGCCTCTTCAAAAGCTATTACGGAAGTCCCTCCTTAATGCTAAAAAAAAAAAAAAAAAAACAGTGAATGCCTGAAACTACTCATAGTACTGAACCCTGCGTATAATGTTTTTCCTATATATGCATACCTGTGATCGATTTTAATTTATAAATTTGGCACAGTAAGATTTAAACACCAATAACTACAATGATAAGTTCCCCGGTGGCTTAGTGGTAGGATTTGGTGTTTTTCTTTTTTTCTTTTTTTTTTTTTTTTTAAATTTTTTATTTTATTTTATTTTTTTTAATTAGTTGGAGGCTAATTACTCCACAATATTTCAGTGGGTTTTGTCATACATTTATATGAATCAGCAATAGATTTACACGTATTCCCCATCCCGATCCCCCCTCCCACCTCCCTCTCCACCCGATTCCTCTGGGTCTTCCCAGTGCACCAGGCCCGAGCACTTGTCTCATGCATCCCACCTGGGCTGGTGATCTGTTTCACCATAGATAGCATACATGCTGTTCTTTTGAAACATCCCACCCTCACCTTCTCCCACAGAGTTCAAAAGTCTGTTCTGTACTTCTGTGTCTCTTTTTCTGTTTTGCATATAGGGTTATTGTTACCATCTTTCTAAATTCCATATATATGTGTTAGTATGCTGTAATGTTCTTTATCTTTCTGGCTTACTTCACTCTGTATAATGGGCTCCAGTTTCATCCATCTCATTAGGACTGATTCAAGTGAATTCTTTTTAATGGCTGAGTAATATTCCACGGTGTATATGTACCACAGCTTCCTTATCCATTCATCTGCTGATGGGCATCTAGGTTGCTTCCATGTCCTGGCTATTATAAACAGTGCTGCAATGAACATTGGGGTGCACGTGTCTCTTTCAGATCTGGTTTCCTCGGTGTGTATGCCCAGAAGTGGGATTGCTGGGTCATATGGCAGTTCTATTTCCACTTTTTTAAGAAATCTCCACACTGTTTTCCATAGTGTCTGTACTAGTTTGCATTCCCACCAACAGTGTAAGAGGGTTCCCTTTTCTCCACACCCTCTCCAGCATTTATTGCTTGTAGACTTTTGGATAGCAGCCATCCAGACTGGCGTGTAATGGTACCTCAATGTGGTTTTGATTTGCATTTCTCTAATAATGAGTGATGTTGAGCATCTTTTCATGTGTTTGTTAGCCATCTGTATGTCTTCTTTGGAGAAATGTCTGTTTAGTTCTTTGGCCCATTTTTTGATTGGGTCATTTATTTTTCTGGAATTGAGCTTCAAGAGTTGCTTGTATATTTTTGAGATTAATCCTTTGTCTGTTTCTTCATTTGCTATTATTTTCTCCCAATCTGAGGGCTGTCTTTTCACCTTACTTATAGTTTCCTTTGTAGTGCAAAAGCTTTTAAGTTTCATTAGGTCCCATTTCTTTAGTCTTGCTTTTATTTCAAATATCCTGGGTGCCCACTCTCACCACTACTATTCAACATAGTTTTGGAAGTTTTGGCCACAGCAATCAGAGCAGAAAAAGAAGTAAAAGGAATCCAGATAGGAAAAGAAGAAGTGAAACTCTCGCTGTTTGCAGATGACATGATCCTTTACATAGAAAACCCTAAAGACTCTTCCAGAAAATTACTAGAGCTAATCAATGAATATAGTAAAGTTGCAGGATATAAAATTCACACACAGAAATCCCTTGCATTCCTATATACTAACAATGAAAAAACAGAAAGAGAAATTAAGGAAACAATACCATTCACCATTGCAACAAAAAGAATAAAATACTTAGGAGTATATCTACCTAAAGAAACAAAAGACCTATACATAGAAAACTATAAAACACTGATGAAAGAAATCAAAGAGGACACAAACAGATGGAGAAACATACCGTGTTCATGGATTGGAGGAATCAATATTGTCAAAATGGCTATTCTACCCAAAGCAATCTATAGATTCAATGCAATCCCTATCAAGCTACCAACGGTATTTTTCACAGAACTAGAACAAATAATTTCACAATTTGTATGGAAATACAAGAAACCTAGAATAGCCAAAGTAATCTTGAGAAAGAGGAATGGAACTGGAGGAATCAACCTGCCTGACTTCAGACTCTACTACAAAGCCACAGTCATCAAGACAGTATGGTACTGGCACAAAGACAGAAATATAGATCAATGGAACAGAATAGAAAGCCCAGAGATAAATCCACGAACCTATGGACACCTTGTCTTTGACAAAGGAGGCAAGGATATACAATGGAAAAAAGACAACCTCTTTAACAAGTGGTGCTGGGAAAACTGGTCAACCACTTGTAAAAGAATGAAGCTAGAACACTTTCTAACACCATACACAAAAATAAACTCAAAATGGATTAAAGATCTAAATGTAAGACCAGAAACTATAAAACTCCTAGAGGAGAACATAGGCAAAACACTCTCCGACATAAATCACGGATTTGGTGTTTTCGTTGTGGAGGCCCAGGTTCTATCTCTGGTTGGGAAACCATCGCACATGCTTCATGCTATGTAGCGCAGTCAAAATATTATCCAAAATATACATACATAACAATATACTGTAAGAAAAAGTATGTGAATGTAGGCTCTCTTTCAAAATATCTAATTGTACAAATTTAATGCTTTTTCCATCTTAATTAAGTACTTATTTTGCTCTGAGGCCTTAAAGTGTGAGATGTGGAAGCAAAATTAGCTTGAATTTCTTTTGCCTTCTTCTCAATTTAACATATAGAAGATCTGTTCTTACCATAGGTCTTAGCAATCTCAGAATACATTTTCCCCCTACTAGGTCTAGAACTTCTACCTTTTCACTTAAAGGAAGCACTTAATGGTTTTTCTTAGCATATCTAAATTGCCTCATCACTTCTCTTTTGTCTTGGAGCCATGATTAAGTAAAATAAGAGTTACCTGAACACAAAAACTGCAGTAAACATGATAGCTACTCAGTGACTAATAGGCAGATGATTCGCATCCTGGGTGGGACAGAGTAGGACAGTGTGAGATTTCACCACACTAGCCAGAATGGCACACAATTTAACAATTAAGATATGTTTATCTGGAATTTTGCATTGAATATTTTTAGACCAAGTTTCACCATAGGTAACTAAAACCATAGAGAATGAAATAGCAGATAAGGGTTGGCCATGGTACTTCTGCTTTCACTTAAATGTTAAGCAGTTAAAAATGTAGATGAGGGAAGAAAAATAAGGCAGTGTGATTATGCATGGCAGCAAGATTCATTGAGTTTGATGAGAGATATTTAAAGGTTATCCAGGAAAATTTTCTGCAGCTTCAGCATTATTGACATTATTATTCTGGACCAGATAATTATTTATTGTAGCTAGTGGTCTTATGCATGTGACTGATCTCTATCTGTTAAATGGCAGTGGAATCCTTACCCCAACTAAACATATCTCCACAGATAACCAAATATCTTCAGAGTAGTGAGGGAACAAAAGGTTGAGAATGAAAGATATAGGAACAAAAACATTTTTTAGTCAAACTGCGAAAAGAGTATGTAGGATACTCCTGTGTACTCTACACCTGTGTATCCCATTTATTGATTTTCCTGTGATTTGCCCACCACTTGTCTGCTCCCTTTATATATTCAAGCAATGAATTGGTCAAAGAAAATGAACAAGACAGTGGAAAAGGTAAGGACAAGTTAACTGAAACTCTTTAACAATTGGTTCAACATAATAGAAGGTTGTGTGCTAGGCAGCCTATGAAGAGTTTGGTAGTAGAGAATAACCAAAGAATAATAACCAAGACAGAATAATTAAGAAAGACCTGCAGGAGTAGTGATTGTAATCTTTTGGCAACAAGTGCCACCTGCTGTCATATAACCTTGCATTTTGAACTTTTAATCCATTAGTGAATTCTATAGTAAAAACCAGTTAAAATGTGTATTTTTAGGACTTTTGTCCTAAAACTTTTTAAGTCTTTCCCACTATCCTGTACATTTTCTCTGACCAGAAATTGAACCCACACCACCTGCATTTGAAAGAAAAGTCTTGACCACTGGACAACCAGTTTCCTGGTGTCGGATGTAGGTTCAATTCCTCGTCAGGGAACTAAGATCCTACAGGCCTTGTGGCCAAAAAAACTAAAACATAAAACAAGAGCAATATTGTAAGAAATTCAGTAAAGAGTTAAAAAATTTTAAAAATAAAAATGTGTATTTTCATTTCACAAAAATTCAAAATGTCCATATATAAAATGTATGTATGCATAAACATTACATATTATATACATATGTATGTCTAATGTACATACACACACATATATATAAATACATACATATACACACATACTTATATATGTAGTCTGTATGATTCATATATATATATATGTATATATATATATATAGACCTCTTACAGTTTTGTGAAAATGTTTTTTTAAGTTTGTTATCTTCAAATATTCCTCAGTATGCTTTTAAAACATCCAAATTGGTATTTTTGAAAGCTAGAAAAATAAAAGAGTCTAAATTATATAATTTTATTGGTTTCTTTAAACCTTTAAATGTCATAGCAAACTCCTCATTAATATGAACTATGAGAGCAAAAGCATTTGGGCCAGATCTATAGTCTTTGTTAGAATCTGGATCAAATTTTGTTATCAACTGAAACATCATACATATAATACTGTCGTTTGAGCAACAAAAGTTATTATACTCATTGCAGATCTATTTTATACAAGAATATTAATCTAGAATTAACATAGAAGTTATATTTTTTGAAAATGTTTATAAAGCAAAAATTAAAGATTCCCCATTCCTTTTCTCTTACATTTGACTACAGAGGGCATTTTGCATCTTTGTGCACATAATTCTTATCTTTATTGTCATGATGCATGCAAGCATGCTAAGTCACTTCAGTCATGCCTGACTCTCTGAGCCCCAGTGGACCATAGCCTGGCAGGCTCCTCTGTCTATGGGATTTTTCCAGGCAAGAAAACTGGAGTGGGTTGCCATGCCCTCCTCCAGGGGATCTTCCCTGATGCAGGGGTCGAACCTGCGTCTCCTGCGGCTCCTGCATTGCAGGCAGTTTCTTTACTGCTGAGCCACGGGGACGTCCTATTGCCATAATGACCCTCTCTAAAGTCCTATTTTTAATATCAATCCAAACAATGATTTGCACAAATCATCAGAAAACCAACGTTATAGGTTTTTCAAGAGCAGAATGTTTAGAAACCAGGTCATAACAAGCATCAGAAAGCAATTATCATCTGTCCCTGCCCAAAACCTCTGCCAGATGTGCTTCTGCATTAAGCAACAACCTGAAGAACCAAGAATCAATCAAGAACTGGGGTAGAAGGTGGAATGACAATGGAGATTAGGGAACCATCTTCTTACAATCATCTTCTGGCTACACACTAACCCCTCCAATCAAGAAATGCTACTGGTCCCAGTGCACCAGGCCCGAGCACTTGTCTCATGCATCCAACCTGGGCTGGTGATCTGTTTCACCATAGATAATATACATGTTTCGATGCTGTTCTCTCAAAACATCCCACCCTCGCCTTCTCCCACAGAGTCCAAAAGTCTGTTCTGTACATCTGTGTCTCTTTTTCTGTTTTGCATATAGGGACGGGGGATCGGGATGGGGAATACATGTAAATCCATGGCTGATTCATGTCAATGTATGACAAAAACCACTACAATATTGTAAAGTAATTAGCCTCCAACTAATAAAAATAAATGAAAAAAAGAAAGAAATGCTACTGGTCTTAATAGAAGACAAAAAAGAAGAGGGAAATTGACAGAAGATTTGTTTCCATCCCTGGCACATCTATTATTGGTGAACAACCTTCTTGGATGCTAATGTGAACACATTTTAGAAAAGGTCCTCACTAATCCATTCCATGCATATGTACCACATTCTATCTATATGCCAAGCTTGGTGCTAGGTTTCATGTACATGGTGTTGTAAGAGAGACAATTATCCCTGCCTTCATGGAAGTGAAGCTCTTGTAATGATATGTTACTGCATTGCTATGTTATTATGTAAGGCTATGAGAGGAAAGATCATTTTATGTATTAAATTTTCAGGAAAGAAATAAGCAGGTCTGGGGTCCATTGTCAGTAACCAGAACAAATAAGTTTCAAAGGACCATAATGTATCAGTGTTCTCCACTGTGTGTACCATACATGTCTTCAATTACGCCTAACTGTGTAAGATGGCAGCTGAGGGAACAATGCTAGAGTATTTGTCTAGAAGATTTCTAGAATAAATGAAATAAGTTAACAATAAAATAAAACATATAGAATTAAAATAGAGTACTGAACATGGGGAGTCGAATATGATGATGTGATAAGGAAAAAGGGGAAAGTTTGAATAACCAATGAGTTAAACATGGAACTGCACTCACAAGGAATATATTTGAATCTGCTGAGAAATGAAGAATTTCCCAACAATTAACTTTTCAGCAGTGGAACAGTAGACATCCTAAAATAGTGCATTTCATTCAAGTAGAGTAAATTTTCAAAGCATTGGGAAAAAGTTGATTGTTGACCTCTAAAATTCCCAATTTAAAAATCATATTATGAAAATAAATAGATAAGGGAGAACTAGAGTAGTCATCAAATGTGGGAAAATTCACAATTGCCCTTGGGTATGCAAAACTTTTTAAAGGTTTAACTTTAGTGAGGAACAGAAAATTAGACTTTTTAATAATCACTTTTACTCAGTGATACAAATCCATGAAGATGGATGATTGGTATCAGAGGGTTCGCTGAAGTCAATTTTTTAAACAACTAATTTAAATTAAGTTTATTCCCATGTGTAAAAAATGTCAGTCTACTGAAAAGTATACAAATTCATATTGTAATTAAGGTATGAAAAAAAAAGATGGACAATGATTAAGGCAATCAATGTGACTAGAATATGAGACATCTCATTAATCATAGTCCAGTCAGATTTCAACATTAGCAAAATGCATCATCTTTAATTTCATAGTTACCATCCAATCCAAATAGAACAAAACATACAATTAAGCCATTTAAAATAGTTGGATTAGGTCACTGCATTTCTTGGTCAAACCCTTTCCTTTAAAAGACAATGGATTTCTTCATAGGAAACGCCTGTTGGCAGGCCTACTTTTGAATACTGCCCATTGATTTTTGGATCTTCCATAAAGGGAAAGTGCCCAACTGCCCTAAAATAGACATTTCTTCTTGAAGTAGCACGATTAGAATATAAAGTGTAAGATTTTCCACTGTTTTTGATCCTAGAGGGAAAGATTTCAACATTTCATCATGGCATATTACTATTGGTTTTGGGGAGATCCACCTCATCATATTAAGGATGTTCCCTTTCATTCCTAGTTCATTGAGTGTTCTTTTATATATGGGTTTGAATTTAATCATACATATTTTCTCATCATCTGATCATTTAATTTTCCCTTGTATCTGTTAATATGGGTGAATTATACCAATTTTAAAATCTTAAATCACTCATATTATTGATATAAACCCCATTTGGTCATAATATGTTTAATTTTCATAAATCATTATTTATCAGTTTTTAAATATTTTTATAATTTTTTAATCAGAGAGATTACCCTGTGGTTTCTCCTATGTGCATTTTCCTTATCAAATATTTATATCCAGATGATACTGACTTCATTAAGAAAGTTGGTAGTGACTCTACTATTCTTAGAAGTTTATGTAAGATTTCTATTATTTTTTCCCTATTTATTAAAATCCATTGGTGAAATGTCACTATTTGAAGAAGCTTGGTGAATAGTGTACAGCATTCTAATATTTTTGTAACTTCCTGCATAACTATAATTATTTTGAAACTCTTTTTTTAACATTTACTGGTGACACTTGATTTCCAGTTCTGCATGTAAGGTGCTTGGAAGATGCCACTCCATCTTAAACACCAGTACAAAGCTCAACAAATTTTAAAATCAATAACTTTTGAATAAGCAGCAAGGTCCTACTTATAGCATACTATAGTCAATGAAAGTGAAAGGATTAGTCACTTAACCATGTCTGACTTTTTGTGACTGTATGGACTGTAGCCCTCCAGGCTCCTCTGTCCATGGAGTTTTCCAGGCATGAATACTGGAGTGGGTTGCCGTTCCCTTCTCCAGGGGATCTTCCCAATGCAGGGGTTGAACCCGGGTCTTCTGCATTGCAGGCAGATCCATTACCATCTTAGCTACCATAATATCCTGTGATAAACCATAATGGAAAAAATATTTAAAAAGAATTACTATATGTATATTACTGAGTCACTTTGCTGTACAGCAGAAATTGGCACAATGTTATAAACTAGCTATACTTCAATAAGGGCTTCCCTGGTAGCTCAGCTGGTAAAGAACCTGCGTGCAATGCAAGACCCTGGTTCAATTCCTGGGTCAGGAAGATCACCTGGAGAAGGGATAGGTTACCCACTCCAGTATTCGTGGGCTTCCCTGGTAGTTCAGACAGTAAAGAATCCACCTGCAATGCAGGAGACCTGGGTTTGATCCCTGGGTTGGGAAGATTCCCTGGAGGAGGGCATGGCAACCCACCCCAGTGTTCTTGCCTGGAGAATCCCCATGGACAGAAGAGCCTGTGGGCTACAGTCCATGGGTCACAAAGAGTCAGAAGCAACTAAGTACAACACAGAATACTTCAATAATAATAAAGAAAATTTCATCAATAACTTTTTTTGGATTTGTAAGAGGCAGGAAGGCATAGCACAAACCTCTGCCCCCAAAATTGGAGAAACAGGCAGGCAAATGCGGTGAATCACAGCTTACCAGAGCACAGACTCACAAGCAGAAACCACCTTAGGATCCAGGGTGGGAGTGGGAAAACCTGAACTATAACTGACAAATCGTCGGAGCCTCAGTGTGAAAAATATGGCAGTTAAAAATTCCAGAGAAACCTATCATAGAGGGTATCCCCCACAGTACTGTGAAATTTACCTCCAGGAATCTGACCAGGTTCCTACAGAAAATATCAGTGAAAAATTTCCTCCTACTTCCAGGAGGAGGAGGGGCAACCATTTTGAAATGCACTAGAACACTATGTTGTTACTAACAAAGGCTGCCCTCAGGTGAAGTAATATGTAAATATGTACTGCAAACTCTAGGGTAGCCACTAAAAAGTAAAATAAAAACAAAATAAATAAAAATCAATGAAAAGAAGTATAACCAATAAAATAAGGAAGAAAAGAAAATGGAAATACATAAAATGCTCAATTAAACCAAAAAAAGGCAACAAGGAGTGGAAGACAAAAATAGGAACAAAGAACAAAGGCAATATATAGAAAACTAATGAATAGAATCACATACACACAATGAAAAGAAGAGATAGTAATCCCACTATACCAATGAACACTCTGAATGTCAATGGTCTAAATATATCAAGAGAGGAAGAGGATATATGTATACTTACAGCTGATTCACTTTGTCTTACAGCAGAAAATAGCACAATATTGTAAAGCAATTATATGCCAATAAAAATGCAGCAAGAGATTGTCAGAGTGGACTAAAAACAAGATCCAACTTCAGCTTCTGCTTGTCTAAAAGAAACCCACATTAAGTATAAAAACACATATAGCTGAAAAGGAAATAGATAAAGAAAAATACATTAATATCATGCTAACACAAGCAAAAGAAAGCAGGCATAATTTCAGAAAGCTGAAATAGCTAACATCAGAATAAGGAAAGTTATCAAAGATAAATATAGAAGTGTATTAGGTAATGATAAAGAGGTCAGTTCTCTAAGCTTAATATGTATGCACCTAACAATAGAGCAGCACATTATGAGAGGCAAAAACTTCAGTTGAGTTCAGTTCAGTTCAGTCACTCAGCCATGTTTGACTCTTTGTGACCTCATGAACCGCAGCACGCCAGGCCTCCCTGTCCATCACCAGCTTCTGGAGTTTGTCCAAACTCATGTCCACTGAGCCGGTGATGCCATCCAACCATCTCATCCTCTGTTGTCCCCTTCTCCTCCTGCCTTCAATCTTTCCCAGCATCAGGGTCTTTTCAAACGAGTCAGCTCTTCGCATCAGGTGGCCAAAGTACTGGAGTTTCAACTTCAACATCAGTCCTTCCAATGAACACTCAGGACTGATCTCCTTTAGGATGGACTGGTTGGATCTCCTTGCAGTCCAAGGGATTCTCAAAAGTCTTCTTCAACACCACAGTTCAAAAGCATCGATTCTTCGGTGCTCAGCTTTCTTTATAGTCCAACTCTCACATCCTTACATGACCACTGGAAAAACCATACACTTGACTAGATGGACCTTTGTTGACAAAGTAATGTCTATGCTTTTTAATATGCTGTCTAGGTTGGTCATAACTTTTCTTCCAAGGAGTAAGCGTATTTTAATTTCATGGCTGCAGTCACCATCTGCAGTGATTTGGGAGTCCCAAAAATAAAGTCAGCCACTGTTTGCCCCATCTATTTGCCATGAAGTGATGGGACCGGATGCCATGATCTTAGTTTTCTGAATGTTGAGCTTTCAGCCAACTTTTTCACTCTCCTCTTTTACTTTCATCAAGAGGCTCTTTAGTTCTTCTTCACTTTTTGCCATAAGGGTGGTATCATCTGCATATCTGAGATTATTGATATTTCTCCCAGCAATCTTGATTCCAGCTTGTGCTTCTTCCAGCCCAGCATTTGTCATGATGTACTCTGCATATAAGTTAAATAAGCAGAGTGACAATATACAGCCTTGACATACTCCTTTTCCTATTTGGAACCAGTTTGTTGTTCCATGTCCAGTTCTAACTGTTGCTTCCTGACCTGCATACAGATTTCTCAAGAGGCAGGTCAGGTGGTCTGGTATTCCCATCTCTTTCAGAATTTTCCACAGTTTGTGCTGCAAAGAGATATCAATTAATCCAGTATCATAGTTGGAGACTTCAAAAAACCTCTATCAAAAATGAATATATCCACACATGCTATATTTAAAATGGATAACCAACAAGGGCCTACTCTATAGCACAGAGAACTCTGTTCAGTATTATATAACAATCTAAATGGGAAAATAATTTGAAAAGGAATAAACTCATGTATAGGTATAACTGAATCACTTTGCTATACTCCTAAAAATAACACAACATTACAACAGAACATTGCTAATCAACTATACTTCAATATAAAAAAAAAATTTTTTTTAAAGAACATATCTGGCAGGTAGAAAGTCAGTAAGGACTTAGTTGAACTCAACACCTTCAATCAATCAGATATAAATGACACCCTGGTAGCTCAGATGGTAAGAATCTGCCTGCTGTGCAAGAGGCCTGGCTTCAGTTCCTGAGTCAGGAAGATCTCCTGGAAAGGGAATGGCTACACTCCAGTATTCTTGACTAAAGAATTCCACAGACAGAGGAGCCTGGCAGGCTACAGTCCATGGGGTCACAGAGTCAGAAATGACTGAGGGACTAAACTTTAGCTTTCATTTTTCATGGACAACTTAATCCAACTACAATGGAGAACACTCTTATTTCAAGCCCACATAGAATAATAACCAAAGGAGATAACATTTTGGGCCACAAAAACACAACTTTGCTATTTTAAAATAACTTAAACCATACAAAACTTCTCTGGTAGCTCAAATGGTAAAGTGTCTGCCCACTATGCAGGAGACCCGGGTTCAATCCCTGGGTCGGGAAGATCTCCTGGAGAAGGAAATGGCAACCCACTCCAGTATTCTTGCCTGGAAAATCCCATGGATGGAGGACACTGGTAGGCTACAGTCCATGGGGTCACAAAGACCCTGACACAACTGAGAGATTTCACTTTCACTTTCAAATCATACAATGTCTGTTCTCAGACTGCAATGAAATAAAACTATAAATACCAGAAAAATAATGACAAAATCTCAAAATAGATGGAAATTAAACAACATATTTCTAATACATGATTTGTACAAGAAGCATCAAGTAAAATTTAAAAATATTTTGACCTAAGGGAAATAAAAAACAAAACTTTCCAAAATTTGTGGGATGCAGCGATGGTAGTATGTAGACGAAGATTAAGAAAGGTCTAAAATAAATAATCTAACGTTTCCACCTTAGGAACTAGAAAAAGAAGAACAAATTGAGTACAAAGTAAGCAGAAGAAAAGAAATAATAAAAATTAGAGCAGAACTCAATGGAGTTGAAAACAGAGAATTATTAAGAAACCAATCAATAAACCCAAAATCTGGTCTTTTGAAAAGAACACTAAAACTGATAAGCCTCTAACTAGGCTAACAAAGAAAAAAGAGTGAAGACACAAATTACTAATATCACAAAAATAATGTGGGACATCTCTATAGATTCTATGGACAGTAAAAAGATAATAAAAGAATATATTAAAAACTCTATGCCCATAAGTTTGATAACTTATATGGAAAAAAAAAATTCTTGACAGACACAATATGCCAAAACTGACACAAGAAATAAACAATCTGACTTATATCTTGTAAAGAAATTGAATCAATAATTAACAACCTTCCAAATCAGAAACCCCAAGGCCCAGATGGACTCACTGGTGAATTCTACCAAAGATTTAAGGAAGAAATTATAACAACTCTCTAAATCTCTTTCTGAGACTAGAAAGAGGGAATACTTCTTAATTTATTCCATAAGACCAGCATTGTCCTAATGTCAACAACAAGCAAAAACATTACAAGAAAAATATACAGACCATTATCTCTCATAAACAAGAATGCAAAATTCTCAACAAATTATTAGTGGAAAGGAGAATCCCATGGACAGAGGAGCCTGGCGGGCTACAGTCCATGGGGTTGCACAGAGTCGGACACGACGGAGTGACAACACACACGCACACACACACAAACACACAGAGTTCAACAATGCATAAAATGAATTATACACCACAATCAAGTGGGATTTACCTTGGTATGAGGGGTTCATTCAATATTTAGAGATCAGTTAATATAATTCTTCACATAAACAGAGAAGAAAGAGAAATAACATGGTCATATCGATAGATGCAGAAAAAGCAATTGACTAAACCAATACTCATTTGTGATTAAAAAAAAGAGAGAGAGAGATAAGATTGGAGCTTTTTAAACTTGATAAGGAATGTCTTCAAAGAAACCTGTCATTAATATTGTACCTAAAAGGTGAGACATTCAAAACTTTCCCATAATATTAGCTGCAAGAAAAAATACTCCCTTTCTATATCCCATGTCCCCTTTCCCCATTTCTACTCAACATCATACTGGAAGTTCTAGTTAATGCAATAAAAGATCAAAGGGTATACAAATTAGGAAGGAATAAACAAAATTTGGTTGTTCACACGATTGTCTATGTAGAAAATTTGAAAAAGTTGGAAAAAGACTCCTGAAATTAATAAATGATTATAGACAGATAATGATTTGGCTAAATGATTATAGCCAAACCACAATCACAGAAAACTAACCAATCTGATCACATGGACCACAGCCTTGCCTAACCCAATGAAACTATAAGCCATGCCATGTAGGGCCATCCAAGATGGACGGGTCATGGTGGGGAGTTCTGACAAAATGTGGTTCACTGGAGAAGGGAATGGCAAACCACTTCAGAATTCCTGCCTTGAGAACCCCATGAACAGAAGGGAATGGCAAAAAGATAGGACACTGAAAGATGAACTCCCCAGATCGGTAGGTGCCCAATATGCTACTGGAGATCAGTGGGAAAATAACTCCAGAGAGAATGAAGAGACAGAGCCAAAGAAAAAACAACACATAGTTGTGGATGCGACTGGTGATGGAAATAAAGTTCAGTACTGTAAAGAGCAATGTTGCATAGGAACCTGGAATGGTGTGTCCACGAATCAAGTCAAATTGGAAGTGGTTAAACAGGAGATGGCAAGAGTGAACATCAACATTTTAGGAATCAGCGGACTAAAATGGACTGGAATGGGCGAATTTAACTCAGATGACCATTATATCTACTACTGTGGGCAAGAATCCCTTAGAAGAAATGGAGTAGCCAGCATAGTCAAAAAAAATAGTCTGAGATGCAGTACTTAGATCAATCTCAAAACCGCAGAATGATCTCTGTTCATTTCCAAGGCAAACCATTAAATATCACATTAATCCAAATCTATGCTACCAAACAGTAATGCTGAAGAAGATGAATGATTCTATGAATATCTACAAGACCTTCTAGAACTAACATCCAAAAAACATTTCCTTTTCATTATACAGGACTGGAATGAAAAAGTAGGAGGTCAAGAAATACCTGGAGTAACTGGCAAATTTGGCCTTGGAGTATAAAATGAAGCAGAACAAAAGCTAATAGAGTTTTGCCAAGAGAATGCACTAGTCATAGCGAACACCCTCTTGCAACAACACAAGAGAAGACTCTACACGTGGATATCACCAGATGGTCAATACTGAAATCAGATTGATTATATTCTTTGCAGCTAAAGATGGAGAAGCTCTATACAGTCAGCAAAAACAAGACTGGGAGCTGACTGGGTCTCAGATCATGAACTCCTTATTGCCAAATTCAGACTTAAATTGAAGAAAGTAGGGAAAATCACTAGACTACTCAGGTATGACCCAAACAAACCCCTTACAATTATACAGTGGAAGTGACAAATAGATCAAGGGATTAGATCTGATAGAGTGCCTGATGAACTATGGACAGAGATTTGTGACATAGTACAGGAGGCAGTGATCAAGACCATCCCCAGGAAAAAGAAATGCAAAAAGGCAAGATGGCTGTGTAGCTGTGAAAAGAAGAGAAGTGAAAGGCAGAGAAGGAAAGGAAAGATATACCCATTTGAATGCAGAGTTCCAAAGAATAACAAGCAGAGATAAGAAAGCCTTCCTCAGTGATTAATGCAAAAAAATAGAGGAAAACAATAGAATGGGAAAGACTAGAGATCTCTTAAAGAAAATTAGAGATACCAAGGAAATACTTCATGCAAAGATGAGCACAATAAAGAACAGAAATTAAGAAGAGGTGGTAAGAATACACAGAAGAACTATACAAAAATAATGCTCATGATCCAGATAATCACAATCATGTTATCACTCAGCTAGAGCCAGACAACCTAGAATTTGAAGTCAAGCGGGCCTTAGGAAGTATCACTATGAACAAAGCTAGTGGAGGTGATGGAATTCCAGTTGAGCTATTTCAAATCCTAAAAGATGATGCTGTGAAAATGCTGTACTCAATATGTCAGCAAATTTGGAAAACTCAGCAGTGGCCACAGGACTGGAAAAGGTCAGTTTTCATTCCAATCCCAAAGAAAAGCAATGCCAAAGAATGTTCAAACTACTGCACAATTGCACTCACTTCACACCCTAGCAAAGTAAACCTCAAAATTCTCCAATCCAGGCTTCAACAGTATGTGAACTGAGAATTTCCAGATGTTCAAGTGGGATTTAGAAAAGACAGAGGAGCCAGAGATCAAATTGCCAACATCTGTTGGATCACCAAAAAAGTGAGAGTTCCAGAAAATCATTTACTTCTGCTTTACTGACTACACCAAAGCCTTTGACTGTATGGATCACAACAAACTGTGGAAAATTCTTAAAGAGATGGGAATAGCAACCACCTGACCTGCCTCCTTAGAAATCTTGTGCAGGTGAAGAAGCAACAATTAGAACTGGACATGGAATAACAGACTGGTTCCAAATAGGAAAAGGAGTATGTCAGGGCTGTATATTGTCACCTGATTATTTAAGTTATATGCAGAGTGCATCATGAGAAATGATGGACTGGATGAAGCACAAGCTGGAATCAAGATTGCTGGGAGAAATATCAGTAACCTCAGATATGCCAATGACACCACCCTTATGACAGAAATTGAAGAAGAACTAAAGAGCCTGTTGATGAAAGTGAAAGAGGACAGTGAAAAAGCTGGCTTAACATTCAACATTCAGAAAGCTAAGATCATGGCAACCAGTCCCATTACTTCATGGCAAACAGATGGGAAAACAGTGGAAACAGTGACAGTGTTTATTTGGAGGGCCCCAAAATCACTGCAGATGGTGACTGCAGCCATGAAATTAAAAGAAGCTTACTCCTTGGAAGAAAAGCTATGACCAACCTAAACAGCATATTAAAAAACAAAGACATTACTTTGCCAACAAAGGTCCATCTAGTCAAAGCTGTGGTTTTTCCAGTGGTCATGTATGGATGTTAGAGTTGGACTCTAAAGAAAACCACGTGCCAAAGAATTGTTGCTTTTGAACTGTGATTTGGAGAAGGCTCTTCAGAGTCCCTGGGACAGCAATGAGGTCCAACCAGTCCATCCTGAAGGAAATAAGTCAATGTTCATTGGAAGGACTGATGCTGAAGTTGAATCTCCAGTACTTTGGCCATCTGATGCAAAGAGCTGACTCATTGGAAAAGACCCTGATGCTGGGAAAGATTGAAGGCAGGAGGAGAAGGGGACGACAGAGGAGGAGATGGTTGGTTGGCATCACCGGCTCAATGGACATTAGTTTGAGCAAGCTCCAGGAGTTGGCGATGGACAGGGAAGCCTGGCGTGCTGCAGCCCATGGGGTCACAAAGAGTCGGACACGGCTGAGTGACTGAACTGAACTATAGCCAGACTGCATGATACAAGTTTATCATACAACTGTTTCCCTTTACACCAGCAATGAAGAAGTGGAATTTAAATTAAAAACATAATTCCATTTATGCTAGCACTCCTTCAAAAAGCAATATTTAGTTATAAAACTATTAAAATATTTTGTACATATCACAGTGTGCATAGTCACTTCAGTCGTGTCCTATTCTGTGTGATCCTATGGACTGTAGCCTGCCAGGCTCCTCTTTCCATGGGATTTTCTAGGCAAGAATACTGCAGTAGGTTGCCATTTCCTTCTCCATGGGATCTTTCCTACCCAGGTTTTGAACCTGTGTCTCTTAAGCATTTTGCATTGGCAGGTGGGTTCTTTACGAAGTGTCAAGGAAAGCAAAATTCTAATTAATTAAGTCATCCAAATAGGTGGAGAGTTCCAAGTTCGTGGATCAGAATACTCAGAATTGGCAAGATGTCAGTTTTTCTCAATTTGATCTCAAGATTCAGTACAATTTCAATCAAAATACCAGAAAACTAGTTCTGTGGATATAGACAGACTAATTCTAAAGTTTCTGCGTTAGCATGCTACTTTGGTTCAGTTGTGTCTGACTCTTTGTGATGCTATGGACCATAGCCCACCAGGCTCCTCTGTCCATGGGATTCTCCAGGCAAGAGTGGGTTGCCATGCCCTTCTCCAGGGGGTCTTCTTGACCCATGGATAAACCCCACGTCTTTTACATCTCCTGCATTGGTAGGCAGATTCTTGACCACTAGTGACACATGGGTAGCCCTCTAAAGTTTCCATAGAGAGGCAAATGACTCAGCATATTCAACACAATATTGATGAAGGAAAACAAAGTTGGAAGACTGATGCCACCAGACTTCAATACTTAATATAGAGCTTCAGTAATCAAGATAGTGTGATTTCAGTGAAAGAATAGGCAAATAGATCAATGGAACTGAGTAGAGATCCAGAAATAGACCTATACAAATATAGTCAGCTGACCTTGACAAATGAACAAAATCAATACAATGGTGCAGAGATAGTCTGTTCAACAAACAGTGCTAGAACAACTGGACACACACACACACACACACAAAAGAATCAAAACAAATCTTACATCCTTCACACAAATTGATGCAAAGTGAATCACAGATCTAAATGTAAAATGCAAAACTTTAAAACTTTTAGGAAATAACAGATGAAAAACCTTAAATGTGGCAATGTGTTTTTACAAAACCAGAGACAGAATTAATGAAAGAAAGAAAGAAATAATAAGCTGGATGGTATTTAAAAAATTTTTTTAATCTCCTTTGTGAAAGACTCTAACAAGAGAATGACAAGTCACAGACTGTGCCAAATATTTACAAAAGAGCTATCTGATAAAAGACTTATCCAAAGTGTACGAAGAACTCTTAAAACCCAGCAATAGGAAAATGCCCTTTATTTTAAAAATGGGCAAAAAAACTATTAGAATGGCTAAGATCCTAAACCCTGGAAATACCAAATTCTGGCAAGGATTGGAGCAATAGGAACTCTTATTAATTGCAGGTGAAAATGCAAAATGGTATAGCCATTTTGGAAGACAATTTGGTAGTTTCTTAGAAAATTAAGCATACTCTTATGATACTATCTAGCAATTGTGCTCCTTAGTATTTACCCAGAGGAGTTGAAAACTCATATTTACACAAAAATCTGTTAATTAATGTTTTAGTCACTTTATTAATACTTGTCACAACTTGGAGGCAACCAGGAAGTCCTTCAATATCTTAATGGATAAATAAATTGTGGCAAACCAGACAATGGAATATTATTCAACACTAAAAAGAGATGATCTAGTAAATCATCAAAAGAATCTTTATTGAGCATTACTAAGTAAGAGTGGCCAATCTAAAATGGATAGATACCACATGATTCCAACTGTACATGTATCCTTATGTCTCTGTGTCTGTTGCGATTGGTTTTTTAACTCACCATCCAACTTCTGGGTTAATAAGAGGGTATGCAATGTATAACCTCCTTTTCCTGAATGTTGATCTCCAAGGAAAACCTGAGAGGGGGTTCATAAGTTATCCTACCTGATTAGAGGGTCTCCAGCTAATAAAAGGCTTGGACTAAACATTGGAAATTTTTTCCCTTCAAATTGTGAAAGTTGTGTATATTTTAAGAAAGAGGAGGTAAAATAAACTCATGTTCAGTCTCTCTCTGAAAACCTACAAATAAATGCCAGTAGAAATTATAACAATGAAATCACAGTATAGTCAGAAAAATGCCAGTCAGAATACACCCAAAGAATTGAAATATCAACATGGGAAATAAAAGGCTACAATCAGAAATAATAAATTATTTAAAATATTAGACTGACTGCATCACGTATTGAATATGCCTAAATGTGTTTAACAATATGTTGTTTAAAAAAATAATTTTTTGAGGAGCAAGAAATGAAATTTTAAGTTCATATTTTCTAGCTTTTTCCTCTTTGAAAAGACACTTTACTTTTCTTTGATCTCAGTTCCTCATCTCCAAAATGAGCTGTGGTATACATGAGGTTCTGTAAAGTTCTTGAGCATAGTTTTTACGTACAGAAAAGTTCATTTTTATGTTTAACCAAACAACATTGAATTTAATAATGTTGAACTTCAAGAAACTAATTTTTCTATAATTTACTTTGCGTTTATGTTAAAAAGCACAACAAAGTTTAGTAATTGCTTCCAAAGAACTTTTGAGTGATACTGTTTACAATAACAAATTCCTTAAAATATTTTAAACATTTAAACTAAATTTAAATATTTAGATTCCTGTTTCACTTTTAAGTATTTCAACTGTTTGAGCATCTAAACTCTTCAATTCATCAGTTCAGTTCAGTTCAGTCACTCAGTCATGTAAGACTCTTTGCGACCCCGTGGACTGCAGCACGCCAAGCATCCCTGTCCATCACCAACTCCCAGAGTTTACTCAAACTCATGTCCATTGAGTCAGTGATGCCATCCAACCATCTCATCCTGTCATCCCCTTCTCCTCCTGCCTTCAATGTTTCCCAGGATCAGGGTCTTTTCAAATGAGTCAGCTCTTTGCATCAGGTGGCCAAAGTAATGGAGTTTCAGTTTCAACATCAGTCTTTCCAATGAATATTCAGGACTGATCTCCTTTAGGATGGACTGGATGGGCCTCATTGCTGTCCCAGGGACTCTCAAGAGTCTTCTCCAACACCACAGTTCAAAAGCATCAATTCTTAGATGCTCAGCTTTCTTTATAGTCCAACTCTTACATCCATACATGACTACTGGAAAAACCATAGCTTTGACAAATGGACCTTTGTTGGCAAAGTAATGTCTCTGCTTTTTAGTATGTTGTCTAGGTTAGTCATAACTTTTCTCCCAAGGAGCAAACGTCTGTTAATTTTATGGCTGCAGTCACCATCTGCAGTGATTTTGGAGCCCAAAAAAATAAAGACTGTCACTGTTTCCCCATCTATTTGCCATGAAGTGATGGGACCCAATGATATGATCCTAGTTTTCTGAACATTGAGTTTTAAGCCAACTTTGTCACTCTCCTCTTTCATTTTCAGCAAGAAACTCTTTAGTTATTCTTCACTTTTTGCCATAAGTGTGGTGTCATCTGCATATCTGATGTTATTGCTATTTCTCCCTGCAATCTTGATTCCAGCTTGTGCTTCATCCAGCCCAGCATTTCTCATGATGTACTCTGCATGTAAGTTAAACAAGCAGGGTGACAATATACAGCCTTGACGTACTCCTTTTCCTATTTGGAACCAGTCTGTTGTTCCATGTCTAGTTCTAACTGTTGCTTCCTGACCTGCATACAGATTTCTCAAGGGGCAGGTAAGGTGGTCTGGTATTGCCATCTCTTGAAAAATGCATACATACATTGTATGAATTCAATTCATACAAATGTAATATTTTAAAATTAAATTTTGCTGACATGTATACTCTTAAGTGGTCCGGTTCTACATATAAGCTTGTTGTTGTTATTCAGTGGCTAAGTTTTGACCAACTCTGCGACCCATGGGCTGCAACACTCCAGCTTCCCCATCCTTCTTTAACTCTGTCTCTATCTCTGGATTTTGCTCAAACTGATATCCATTGAGTCGATGATGTCAGCCAATCATCTCATACTCTGTTGATCTTTTCCCCTCCTGTCCTCAATCTTTCCCAGCATCAGGGTCTTTTCTAATGAGTCAGCTCTTTGCATCAGGTGGCCAAAGTATTGGAGCTTCAGCTTCAGCATCAGTCCATACATTCAGGGTTGATTTCCATAAGGATTGACTAGTACTCTCAAGAGTCTTCTCCAGACCACAATTCAAAAGCATCGAACTTGGAAAAAATTAAATGATTGCTCAACTATAAATTTTAAAACTGAATTTATTGTGCATTTAAATAGGCTACATATTCTTAAATATTACAAAATTGTTCTAAACTAGTACACATTTTTCAATGAAATGTTATTAATACTACTGCTATATTTCTAAAGATTTTATACTTTAAAACATTTTATGCTTTATGCCTACTTATGCCATCATTTTTGCTTAGTAGCTAAATCGTGTCCAATTCTTTTGTGACCCCACAGACTGTAGCCCGCCAGGCTCCTCTATCCATGGGATTTCCCAGGCAAGAATACTAGAATGGGTTGCCATTTTCTTCTCCAGGAGATCTTCTGAGCCCTCAAACTGTGTCTCCTGCATTATCAGGTGGGTTTTTTTACCACTGAACCTCCAGGGAAGCCCTATATCTTATTGAAATTAAGATACCTACTCAGAGAAGAAAAGAATCCCCAGTCTAGCTATTTGAAAGCATTTTCCATTAAAGACTTGGCCAAGTATAGTGTTTAGAACTACGTGAAATGTTATGTCATGCCATAAAAATTTGGTAATCGCCTCTCCAGGGTCCTTCAGGGTAGTAAGCATGGGAGTTTTTGTCAAGGGTTTGACTGGATTCTTATCATAGAAATGAACGGATGCTCTAAACTCTTAGAGTTGCTTTGACAGCTAACCCATAATTACAAGAGGGAATGGCCTTTGCCAAAGATATCACTGTATTTATATCAAATATGTCACATATATTTCATAATATATGAAGTCTGTATCTCCAAATTGGGTTCATCTCAGGTTTAGATCTTGCTATTTCTTTGACTCCTAACGATTTAAAAATATCTTTTGCCTGGGCATAAAAGACTTGAAATTTAGTGGATGCCAGCATTCTTAACATTTTATCTTGGGACTATTCAACCATTATAAATTTAAAATTATACCTTTTTAAACTTTGTCTTTGTTTCATAGCTTTACCCAAAAACTCAGTGGCAATTTCCACAGTCATTCTAATGAGAGTTTATTATCAGTAGTCTGAAGATACTGGAAGTGTACCTTACAGAGACCTGGATTTTCTAGGATGGATATAGGATTTTCTTCTACGGTTCTGTATAACAGAATTCATTTGAGTGTAGGTATTCATTAGTCTGCCCCACTGAAACTCCCCTGAAAAACAAAGATAGAATCCAAATTCTTAATTTTCCTGTTTCACTCAACTATCATACACCTGACACAAACCCAAACACAGGAAAATAAATGTTACCATTACTCTGAAAGTTTCCATTAGTCTTTTTTTAAGGTTCATATTTGAACCTCTAGGATATCTTCATGCATCCTAACCAAGCTCCATCTCCTCACCTTAAAGAGGTTTATCTATGTTTTAATTACACAATAGCATATTTTTATGATTATTTTATTTGTTTTTATTTATTTATTTTTCATTTATTTTTATTAGTTGGAGGCTAATTACTTTACAATATTGTAGTGGGTTTTGTTATACATTGACATGAATCAGCCATGGATTTACATGTATTCCCCATCCCGATCCCCCCTCCCACCTCCCTCTCTACCCGACCCCTCTGGGTCTTCCCAGATTTTTTTATGATTATTTTAAAAGGAAATAAATGCATGTTTATATAAGCAGCACTATTTTATTGTGATTTTAAAAAGCATAAAATGAAATCTACCCTAACATCTTAATTTAAAATGTAGTATTGCTGGCTATATGCATACTACTGTAAAGCATAGCTCTAGAACTTTTTATTTGGCATGACTGAAACTCTATACTCATTGAATCACCGCTTCTCTTTCCTCCCTGCCCCTAAGCCCTACCAGCCACTACTCTACTTTCTCCTTCTAAGTTTGCATACTCTAGATAACTAATAGAGGTGAAATCATGCACCTGTATTTATTTCACTTAACATAATGTCTTCAACATTCATCCATGCTATAGCAAATGACAAAATACCCTTCTTTTGTAAGACTGCATACCATTCCATTCTATGTATATACCATATTTTCTTTATCCATTCATCTGTCATGGATGTTTAGGTTGTTTCGATCTCTTCATTATTCCTTATAATACATTTATAAGAACATAGAATGAAATATAAAATGAATAGTGAAAAGAAATGTACCACTAGTGACAATAGCTGATGCTTGGAGCATCAGACTCAATTGGAGAGAAAGGGAATTGCTCTTAGTAATTTTTACTTTTTCTAATTCTAGAAAAGCCAAGGTTGGCCCCAGAAAAGTGAAAGTGGTAACTCCATTTTTGTTGAAGAGCAGGTTTCTTGTTCCTTCTAAGTGGGGGGAATGAATCCTTGAAGCACAATGCAGATTTGGGGGATGTGGGAGTTCAGTGTCTCTTTCAGACCTGGGGAGGCTTTTTGCCTCCCAAGAAAATGGACTTTGTGGGTGAATTTAGTGTTTCTCTGGGTAGAACTTGTGGTTCATCTCCATAGCTGTTTCTGAGAAGGGAAGTGATGAATGTTCGAGGATCTGAAAACACAGATCACTCTGGACCCAAGCTAAATACAAACCTCAGAACAATGAGCCTCTGTCTGAATGCAGGTTTCCTGGCTCCCAGCGTGGCTCCTTAGCCAGCCTACTTTTCTGTGGCTATCCCAAGCTACTGGGTCTGAGGCAAAAATAATAATAATAATAATAACATCCATGCTCTCAGCTTTCAGCATTAGATATACAGACCAGGTTCCAAGGAGGAGATACAGAAAGCCTGCTCATCCACTCTCTCTCTCTCTTTCTCAGTCTCTCTCTATCTCTCTCTGTTTCTCAGTCAGCCTATGTCTCTCTCTTCCACTGTGTGTGTGAATCTGGACACTAAAAGTATTCATAAAGAAATGCTATGCTTAAACTGCTATGCTTAAAACTGGATCATAGCTGGGAATGAGAGAACCCTTGACCTTTCCCATCAGCACACAAGGTAATGTGGGCTTTGCTGTTCCCATTCTCACAAGATTTCCATTGTCAAGTTTCTATTCCTTACTCCTGTTGAGAGAAACTACCCAAAATGTGAAATAGGCAAAAGGATAATTGTACGTTCAGTCCATCATTTAGCTGCCCAACCAAGGATTAGTTCATTCTCTAGATTGGAAGTCAGCAAACTTCTCCTCCTGAAGGTAAGATAGAACATAATTTAGGCTTTAAGGCCACATGTTGCTTTCTCACAACTCTTCAGCCCTGCCATCATCATACAAAATAGCCATGGCCAACACAAATGAATAGGTATAGCTTTGTTCCAAAGAAACTATTTACTTTTTAAAAAATTCATTTGTAAAAACAGGTGACCAGAGGATTTTGGCCCCCTGTAATTTGCTAACCTTTGCTCTGGTAAAGAAAAAGAATTATTATCTGATTTGCTATTTGCACTTGACAAAGGTCTAGATTACAAGTTAATTTGGTAAATATTGATCCTATAGAGTTGTAAGTTATTGTTTTCTGGTAGAAAAGACAACCCAAAAGGTTAGGATTTGAAGGTTTTGATTCTAACTTCAAAAGTAAAATCTCATTTTTGTGTGCCTTTCCTGATGGCCTGTGTGTACCTTGATCATCAATGTTTTTTTGATCCAACTCTGCCATCCTTCCTAACTTGTGAGTTACATACATGAACTAGTGTTAATTCTACATTTATTTGAGAATCATGATTTTAACTCTCTGAAGATTAAACATTATCTTCCTTATATGCCCTTATATACCTCTCCCTTATATGCCCATAATATGGCACAAATGACTTGACCTTTGCACAAAACCTTGAAACATTGACATTTCCTTAGTTTCCACTTGATTAATTACATGGCCACTAATTTCTCTCCCAGATCCCCTACCTAGTCCATTGATACATCTAGATTTGAGGCAACCCTACCAGCATTCAATATTCAGCATGAAGAGCAAGTCTCAAAACCAGGAGGGAAAAAAGGCAAGGAAGGTGTGAGGCCCTCTTTTCATCCCACAGACAAACTCACTAGGCTCCTGTAAGATTGTATTGACCTCAACTAGACTCCTGTTGCCACCTCCAGTACTCTCTAAGTAATCAGTTGTACTCTCTCAATGGACAGGAAAACATTTTCACAGTATTAAAGTGAGATAATTCACCAGTATAGCACTTTGAAGTATTTCCCAGGTCTGCTATTCTGTAGTAGCTATGTGCTCATGGAAAAGTGAATTGCTTGGCATCCTCTCCTCTCATTCATCCCATCTATACATGAAGGAATAATGGATTCAGGTAAGGAACATATGCAAATTGTCTGAAATCTTTCTAGAGTGAAATGTAATACATATATATATATTCTCCTCCATTTTCTAAAAAGTAATTGCCTGTATATATATATAGGCAATTACTTTTTAGAAAATGAGGAGAAATTTTATATAAAAAGTAGCTCTCCTTTAGCTCTGACTTGTACACAGGATCAGGATTGGATCTGATTAATTTTAAGGACCATTTAAAAAATGCAATAGTATACACATCCACCATTTTCAACTGTAACTGGGGCTTCCTAGGTGGCTCAATGGGTAAAGAATCCACCTGCAATGTGGGAGATGCAGGAGACACAGGTTTGATCCCTGTGTTGGGAAGATCCCCTGGAGGAGGGCATGGCAATCCACTCCAGTATTCTTGCCTAGAGAATCCCATGAACAGGAGAGCCTGCCAGGCTACAGTCCATAGGGTCATAAAGAGTTGGACACAGTGTAAGTGACTGAGCACACAGGCACACCATTTTCAACTCTATCTTCAACAGCTCACTTCCTCTGATTCTTGTCATGTCTTCAAGCATCATATCTGTACAGATAACTTCTTATCTCTATTTCCAGGTTACACTGTTCTTCCCAGCACCAGCCCTCCATTTGCAAAAATCTTTGAACATCTCCATCCTCTCCCAGGCGTGTTCCTCTCCCTTATATGCCCATGCTATGGACAAGACTGAGGGACTGAACTGAACTGAACTGATGGCACCAATGACTTGACCTTTGCTCAAAACCTTAGAAACATTGGCATTTCCCTCACTTACCACCACCACTATCCCACACTCACTGATAGCTTCCCAGCACAGCCTTCATCAGCTTTCTTAGTTTCCAGTGATCAATTACATGACCACTTATTTCTCTCCCAGATCCCCTACCTAGTCCTTTGATACTGCACACAGTCACAGACTAAGTTTCTTAAACACACATGTCATTATGCCTCTCTTGTTATCCCTGATCAAAAAGTGTTGGCTGTTTCCTATCACTGAGCAAAGAAAATCCAAACCTAAGACCCCACCTAACCTACATACCAACATTCCCATCATAAGCTCTTGTTTTTTCTGTTATCTCTCCTTGAAATACATTTTATCCCAGCCTTCTCTTAGATTCCTGTGTTTCCACATGCCCCAATCTTGCCTCAAGGTCTTTTCAACTCTCCCCAAAGAAAACAATTTCCCCTTCTTCAATTCCTCTCTTCTTTAGCTGTTTTCTCCCATGTTAACATTCATAGACTTCTTAAGTGTTAGCAGGCCAGAAAGTGTATGGTAGCGTCTGAAAGTTTTCAACTGACCCCTTAGCATTGACATTTGTCACCTCTGTGACCTTTGTAACCAACTAAATGTTTCCATGCCTTAATTTTTACATTCTCTGTAAAAATAATACAATAGCATCTACTTCTCCAGGCTTTTCCAGAAATTAAATTGGCCAATAGTATCATTCACGTGACTCCTAAACATTCCATTTTGTATCTCTAACTCTGCCTTCTAATATTTAAAACTATTTCATGAGGGCCTAGAGAAGATTAGACATGAATCTGAGCAAACTCCAGGATGTAGGGAAGGACAAGGAAGTCTGGCATGCTGCAGCCCATGGGATCGCAAAGAATCAGACAAGACTGAGCCACTGAATAATAATAGAGAAGGACTGTTTTTTAGCCACTCATCATTCTTTTCACCTTCTTTTGGTAACTGCTTTCTGGGTCATTATTTTCTGTCACAGGTTACAGTCCTGGAGTGTCTATAAATCAAAAGGTCTGGCCTTCCCTGCTAAGCTTTTTGGGGCATTACTTAAGCAGGGCAAATTGGACTTTCTGTCTTAGGACTTTGTACCTTGACCTGAGTAAGAAAAGGTTGTAAAAATAATAATTAGAGTATTTTCACTTCAACCTTAGGTCCCTAACAAAGTTGTTGTATAGGTGTTCTTACTGAGATCACTGATTTTGTTCATCCTGATTCTGATTTTCACCTATTCCATTTCTTTGTCTTTGCCTTCAGTCCTGCTGATTTTATTAAATTTTATTAAAATCCATTTAATAAATTTCATTTCTGCTTGAGTTAGCAGAAATGATTCTGTTGCTTGCAACCAAAGAATCTTAGCACAAAATTATACATCTCTCTTTTAATCTCCAATAGTCAAAACCCAATGTATAGCACTTAAAGTCTTCAGTAAATTTTTCTGATATAGAAAAATTCTTCAACTTCTGTTGGACTTGTCTGTACATATTTTAGTTTATGTATACTTTCTTAATTTCATGATAAATCAGGATTCTTGCATGCTTCATTTTACTTCTGCTCTAAAAATCAAATAAGTATGTCCATGCTGTTCCAAAAATAATTTGGAAAATTAAGATATTTACATTTATATAGAAAACTGAGACAATGGAGAAAATGTTTAAAAGGTGGGACTGTTCTCACAAAGACAGTTATAAAAATAATAAACTAAAAAGTTCACTGTCTTGATGATCGGATTAATTTCAAACGCTTCATTTCTGGCTCAGTATTGTGTACCATAGTAATCCCATAGACTCACCTGTGAAGTTTTTTGTTGTTGCTGTTTTAAACACAGGTGATTTGCTCTTACCAAAGAGCAGTTTGACCTGAAGCTCTGGGTGCGGGACCTGGAATGCAGTATTTTTTAAATGCTCCTAGTTGGGTCTATGGAGAAGGCAGTGGGACCTCACTCCAGTACTCTTGCCTGGAAAGTCCCATGGACGGAGGAGCCTGGTAGGCTGCAGTCCATGGGGTCACTAAGAGTCGGACACGACTGAGCAACTTCACTTTCACTTTTCACTTTCATGCATTGGAGAAGGAAATGGCAACCCACTCCAGTGTTCTTGCCTGGAGAATCCCAGGGAAGGGGGAGCCTGGTGGGCTGCCATCTATGGGGTCGCACAAAGTCGGACACAACTGAAGTGACTTAGCAGCAGTAGCAGCAGCAGTTGGTTCTAACACACAATAAGAATTGAGAGTTTGAAAATCATGGGGTCAGTCACTTGTGCAATATGCTTAAAATGGATATCGATCTTCAAATCAATACAAATCATCTCAATACTTTTCAAGTGTAGAAAATTCTGTGTGGGTTTCAGAGCAAAAATATAAGCACAAAAGATTCAGGAAAATAAGCTCTCATGAAAAACACTAATACTCTGCAATTATTTTTCCATAAAAATAAAATAGGGCCAAGTACAAGGCCTCTTCCAAGTAACAAATCTTTAAAACCCAAGTGAAATTTTAAAACCACTCCTTCAAATAGCATCCATCCGGTAGGTAGATGTCCTGTTTTAGTTTATTTCCCGTTTCTGTTTGGTGGAGTTCGTGGGATATTTCTAGAACCAATGAGCAATTAGGATTTGGATGCCAATTTAGATATTTGATTTGGAAATTGAGTCTTTGAAAACCATGAGTTCCAAATACAGGGCAAACCTTCCTTATTATGCTACCCCAGAAACTGGCAATAAGAACTCTTTCAAAACATTTATAAATGCTGGAGCCGTATTCTCTGGGCTGCAGGTGGAGCACATGCAGCTGCCAGGAAAAGTAAGACACCTGCTGTGTCCTTGAGTGCCCTTAGATGGGCAGTGATGGGAGAACAATGGGATCTGCTGTGGTGTAAATCTGGGGAGTAGTTATAAATCAGTGTATTCAAGAGCACTGTTGGGAGACCTTTCTGAAAAGGTATGCACAGTGGACCCTTGTAGTAAGAAATCAGGCCTGACAGCCCTAAGCAGCTTTTGTTAAATGTCAAAGACCACTGGACAAGTTGTGCACCTGCCATAATCAGTCATGAACACTTTGTGAGACATTACTTCATCATAATCAGCTACTCATTTTACTCAAGTCAACAGATGTTTATGGATATCTGGAAACAGCAACCCACTCTAGTACTCTTGCCTGGAGAATTCCATGGACTGAGGAGGCTGGCGGGCTACAGTCCACGGGGTCACAAAGAGTTGGACACGACAGTGATTTTCACTCTTTCACTGCCCATGTGACGTGGCAGTAGGCTGAGGGGCATCAATCTCAAAGGTAAGTATGTAAAAGAGTTATGTGAAAGCCTTACTAAAAAACAGATCTCTGAGCCTCAACCTCAAATATTCTGATTTACAAGGACTGTGGAGTGGTCAGGAATCTCATTTTAGCACTCAGGGATAATTAAGATATGGATGGTCAAAGAACAACACTAAGATATCTATGAAGATTTATTCTATGCCTCCCTTAAAAATAGCTTAATTTGAGGGAAGAGGAGAATTTAAGAAAGATTCAAGTCAGTTAGGACTCCAGCAGAGGGTTTTGGCTGCAATAAGGAAGACTCAAAGAACAGGGAGTGAAGGGAAAGTCCTGAGTGCTCTCTACCCCAGGAGATGGGGAAAACCACAAAGAGGAGAAGATGAGCAATAGCTAAGAACTAACCTCAGAATTTCAAAACTTTGCCTCAGACTCACTCAGGGAGAACAACAGTTGGGAGATATAAGACTAAAAGAAAATTCTAGATTAGCAGATAGTCAACAAGCATGACTACCTGCTAGGCATTGAAAAAATGGTTTAGGTACATCATCTACACTGGGAGGCAGCTGCATCCCAGTCCATCCTAGAGCATGGACTCTAGGACAGTGTCATCAATGCTGACTACATCTGAGATCACCTGGGATTTTTGAAAAATCCTGATCCGGGGACTCAAGCAGAGTTTCTGAGGTATTGATTAAGGTATAGTCTGAGCTTTTGTATTTCTTCAATGCTCCCCAGTGAGGAATGAGAACTAACAATCTAGGATAGTGTTTTGTAAAATAAGAAGTATATCACAATCACCTGGAGAGGTAATAGGAAAATGGAAAGCCAAGCTTCTTGGAGTTGGGCAGGGCCTGGCCTCCTGTGTTTACTGAGTCCAAAAGGGTGATTCTGACACACACCAAGTTTTGAGAACCATGAATTGTGAGTGAGACTACATTGGCTTGAAGTAGGCTTCCCCACCCCTCAACTGGGTGCCTTCATCTAGTTATGGACACATCTCTGTTTCATTCTCCATAACTGTACAGCAAGGAGAGCAGGACATGTCTGATGAGGAATGAACATGGATAACACTGGAGACTCATTCCTTCTCCAGAGAGAGAGAAGCTGGCTTGGCAGCTCTGAGTTTTCTCAACAGAATAGGCTGAGAGTGGCCCCTAGTCCCATCCTACCCAGTTCTAAGGAGGCTTTTTCCTGAGGAGGGAGCTTCTCTCATCTCATAATCTCACAGATATTCCCTGCACATTCTCTCCCAATGCTCATTCTCACCACAGTTATGCAGAATTGTGATTTTTTATAGTTATCGTACATAGAAACACTTGGAGGACTTTATATAACAGATTTCTGGGCCCTCCTCCTAGAGCTTCCAACTTGGTAGGCCTGACTGTGGCCTTATAATTTGCATTTATCAACTTTTCAAGTGAAATTGACATCAGCCTGAGGTATACTCTGAGAATTTCTGATGTAGAAGCATTTGGGGACAGGGGTCCTCTCTACAGAACCACTGGGCAGGCCTGAGCACTGGGCCTAAAGTCAGAGGGCTGTTTAATATTTCTCTGACTATAAGTTCTCCCCCAATAATCTCTCTTTTATATCTGTACTGGCCAAAGTGAATGGTGTGTGTCTGTGGCTATAATGGCCATCTCACATGTTATCACATGTAAAATTGTTTTAAAATGTACCTAACAAAGAGTTTGGGCCTTTAAACAGAAGCCAATTATTTTTCATTTTTAAAACCCCTCCTGAGCACCAATTTTGTGCCAGACATTTGGTAAGATGCTGGGAAATTCCTTATCCTGTAGGAATTGACTGTCAAGAGGAAAATAAAAGCATGCACACAAATAATTATAATGTTATAATAAACACAATGATATAAATACTGTCTAATATAAGTAGGATCCTATTAAGTAAGTTTTTATTAAGGAAAGGTGAAGGCCATGGCTGGTTTCTTTGCTACCAAACAACTCCTACAGAAGGCATAAAAAGCAGCCTCCTGACCCACTATTCACCCTCCTCCCTCTATCCACCAGCCCTGACTTCTAGTGTTCACTGCAAAGATGTACTGAACATATACAAAATTAGGCTATATTAGATTCATCAAAGGTATTCATAGTGCAGGGAACAATATTTAGATATTTAACATATACCTATTAGATGTTGTTTCATCCTAAATTATTTTAGCCCACTCTCAGATGCTTGAAGTTTCTATCATTCTTCTGATCAGCTCTTTACATGGAACCTTTTGTTCAAAGAGCACCACCACTTTTTCAATGTTACTTCCAGCTTCATTACCTTCTGAGAGATTATGAAGAGTCACTGATGACTTCATTTCATGGAGAAGATGAGATACAGAGACCTTAATGGTTTGGCCCAGAGCAAAGACTAGAAACCAAACCTCCTACTGAGGAACCCAGGGCTCCATGTTTTATTGTGTCATGAGAGTAGAAAAACATGTACCACCCAGGGTCATGTGACTAGCTTGCCTGAGAGCACAGAACTTGGGAGCAAAATAATAATAAATGAAGCCAGAGGAGAGGTATTATTTTTCAGAAATCATGCCTTATCTTCCAAGAGCAGAACCTTGTTCTCTTCAAGGGATCATCACAAACAGGTCACTTTAAATGAAGATATGTATTTCCATTTTCACCCACAGGAGATAGCAGCTCCTTCTACCTGATTTCTATGTTTGCAATAAATGTTTATTCTTACCCAGTGGACTCCAATAATGTTTAACAAATGGTCTGGGCTGGACCACCCAGCTTCTGGTAAGAAGACAGAAACAAGCATTCCCAGGATTCTTGTTTTTCTATGATGACAAGGTCAGGGTCAGGAAAGAATGAGATCTTTATGTTGAAACATCAGGACTTTCCTTATTTAAAATAAATGGCATCCAGAGTCTGAAAACATTAATGGTACTAGGTCTGGAGAAGCCAGACAGAAATATGGTTGAGTTTTCCTACTCAGATACTTTAATGTAGCAACAAAGGCATCCACTGATCCATAATACCCAGTCAGAATTAAAAATAAGGCCTGGGTTTTCCTCATGACTCAGAGGTAAAGAGTCTGCCTGCTGATGCAGGAGACAAGGGCTAGATCTCTGGTCCAGGAAGATCCCATGTGCCACAAAGCAACTAAATCCTGTACCACAACTATTGAGCCTGTGCTCTAGAGCCCTGGAGCTGCAACTACTGAGACCACATGCTGAAACTGCCGAAGCCTGTATGCCTTGGAGGCCATGCTCTGCAATGAGGAGGCCACCCCAGTGGGAAGCCCATGCACCACAACTAGAGAGTTGCCCCCATTCACTGCAACTAAAGAAGATCCCACTCAGCAATGAAGACCCAGCACAGTCAAAAATAGACAAATAAATAAAAAATTTTTTAAAATAAGGCTTCAGTCAACTATTCTTTGCTGAAGTTCATATGAGAGAAATCCAGGTCTTCTTCTTAGCTCCTGGTTTATCATAAAAGCAGTCCAAAATTCAGCCATTCAGCCCTGCCACCTAGAATACCATCTTCCAAAGTTGCTCATTTCCAGGAAACACTACAAATATTTGCAATCTGAGGTTACTTTGGAATAATATCTTCTCAATGTTGATGAAAAACAAATCTGAAGTGATTTGAACTACATCAACTTCTATACTGAGTCAGAATAACTTCACTGTGTGATATATAAAACTGAAAAGCCAGAATCATTGGAAAAATTGTATATGTGGATTGTAATGAAAGTCCAATTCCTGCAGAAGTCCAGGAGGAGCTCTGTAGGAATTTAACTGTATTCAGCTAATATTATGGCATCACAAACTGGATGGACATGACTTTGAGCAAGCTCTGAGAGTTAGTGATGGACAGGGAAGCCTGGTGTGCTGCAGTCCATGGGGTCACAAAGAGTCTGACATGACTGAGCGACTGAACTGACTGACTGAAGATTATGGTAAAATTTTTCTGGCTCAAAGTAATCTTGAGAAAGAAGAATGGAACTGGAGGAATCAACCTGCCTGACTTCAGACTCTACTACAAAGCCACAGTCATCAAGATACTATGGTACTGGCACAAAGACAGAAATATAGATCAATGGAACAGAATAGAAAGTCCAGAGATAAATCCACGAACCTATGGACACCTTGTCTTTGACAAAGGAGGCAAGGATATACAATGGAAAAAAGACAACCTCTCTAACAAGTGGTGCTGGGAAAACTGGTCAACCACTTGTAAAAGAATGAAACTAGAACACTTTCTAACACCATACACAAAAATAAACTCAAAATGGATTAAAGATCTAAATGTAAGACCAGAAACTATACAACTCCTAGAGGAGAACATAGGCAAAACACTCTCTGACATAAATCACAGCAAGATCCTCTATGACCCACCTCCCAGAATATTGGAAATAAAAGCAAAAATAAACAAATGGGACCTAATGAAACTTAAAAGCTTTTGCACTACAAAGGAAACTATAAGTAAGGTGAAAAGACAGCCCTCAGATTGGGAGAAAATAATAGCAAACGAAGAAACAGACAAAGGATTAATCTCAAAAATATACAAGCAACTCCTGAAGCTCAATTCCAGAAAAATAAATGACCCAATCAAAAAAATGGGCCAAAGAACTAAACAGACATTTCTCCAAAGAAGACATACAGATGGCTAACAAACACATGAAAAGATGCTCAACATCACTCATTATTAGAGAAATGCAAATCAAAACCACAATGAGGTACCATTACACGCCAGTCAGGATGGCTGCTATCCAAAAGTCTACAAGCAATAAATGCTGGAGAGGGTGTGGAGAAAAGGGAACCCTCTTACACTGTTGGTGGGAATGCAAACTAGTACAGCCGCTATGGAAAACAGTGTGGAGATTTCTTAAAAAACTGGAAATAGAACTGCCATATGACCCAGCAATCCCACTTCTGGGCATACACACTGAGGAAACCAGATCTGAAAGAGACACGTGCACCCCAATGTTCATCGCAGCACTGTTTATAATAGCCAGGACATGGAAGCAACCTAGATGCCCATCAGCAGACGAATGGATAAGGAAGCTGTGGTACATATACACCATGGAATATTACTCAGCCATTAAAAAGAATTGATTTGAACCAGTCCTAATGAGATGGATGAAGCTGGAGCCCCTTATACAGAGTGAAGTAAGCCAGAAAGATAAAGAACATTAAAGCATACTAACACATATATATGGAATTTAGAAAGATGGTAACGATAACCCTATATGCAAAACAGAAAAAGAGACACAGAAGTACAGAACAGACTTTTGAACTCTGTGGGAGAATGTGAGGGTGGGATATTTCAAAAGAACAGCATGTATACTATCTGTGGTGAAACAGATCACCAGCCCAGGTGGGATGCATGAGACAAGTGCTCGGGCCTGGTGCACTGGGAAGACCCAGAGGAATCGGGTGGAGAGGGAGGTGGGAGAGGGGATCGGGATGGGGAATACGTGTAAATCTATGGCTGATTCATATCAATGTATGACAAAACCCACTGAAATGTTGTGAAGTAATTAGCCTCCAACTAATAAAAAAAAATAAAAAATAAATTTAAAAAATAAATAAAATAAAAAAAAAAAAATTTCTGGCTCGCGATCAACCAAATTTGAAAAAATCCTGGGATATGCTTGACCCTTGATCAGCACAAATTTGAACTGTGAGGGTCCGCTTATACAAAGATTTTTTTTCATGAAGTACCTACCACAGAATTATGTGATCTCTCATTGGTTAAATCAATGGTCAGATGACTCCACTGATGCAGAATCACGGCAGTGGAGAACACAGATGCAAAGCACTCACATATGCAGAATGTCAACTGTAATTTATAGGCATAGTTTCAACTGTGAGGAGGGTCAATGCCCCTTACCCCAGTGTTGTTCAAAGGTCAACTCTATTAGCATAATTTCTAGATTTCTATATGGCCTGCACTAAATAACTCAATAATAAATAATTTATAGCTCTGAAAGTTGATATAGCCAAAACCTGCTTATATAAATAATCTCATCACCACTATTTTCATGTTTATATAATCTGTAGTTCAGGTCAGTTGCTCAGTTGTGTCCAACTCTTTGTGACCCCATGGACTGCAGCACACCAGGCTTCCCTGTCCATCACCATCTCCCGGAGCTTACTCAAACTCATGTCCATTGAGTCTGTGATGCCATCCAATCATCTCATCCTCTGTCATCCCCTTCTCTTCCTGCCTTCAATCTTTCCCAACATCAGGGTCTTTTCCTGTGAAACCTGTAAGCATTCACCAAATACCTTTGAGGATCTCAGTCTGAAGAAAACCCCTTACCCAGATCATCACGACTAAAATTTTAATAGTGAGAAGTGAGGGAGACAGCTGTCTTGTCTCCTTAGATCTTCAAATTAACATTTAGCCAATACCCAGTCTAGAAGAGAGAAGTCATCAAAGATGTTTGTCATTGTGTTGTTTTGATCAAGATCTAGAATATCCACAATATCTACATATCCACCAAAGACTGGGGGGTACCCTGCAAACAGGGCAATGGCACTTTATTTTCCTGAACAATCCACATCATTCTGAGCTTTAACCAAAATTAGCCATGACCACTGAGTGTGGGGGCAATGAGAAAGAAAGGAGAACAGGTTTGATTTTTAAGGTTTTGGGAAATTATTGCTGTTGTAATAGAGATGCCAGATCGCTTTGGCTTCTGAAATCTCAATAGTTTATGGCTTCGTGGGAATAATAGGGATGTCCCAAGATTATCTCATAAGAATATATTTCTGAATAAAGCTCATGTAAGCTATAGAAATATTTCTTCAGTTATACATGATCATAATCTTTTCTTGGTTTCGGCCTCTCCTCTTCACCTTTGTAACAAAGATGTTATCAAGGTAAGAATTAATATACTTTTTTGTTTAGCAAATTTCCTCCTTAATTCAGATAGCTTATAGTTGGAAGTCTTCACCAGTGCATGAACTCTTAGGATTTTGTGAGTTTAGACTCAACCTACTAGTTTGTACATGTCGATCCCAAACTCTCAACTATCTACATGTATATATGGCTGAATCCCTTTGCTATTCACCTGAAACTGTCAAAGCATTGTTAATCGGCTATACCTCAAGGCAAAATGGCACCCAAGCACTGAATATTTTATTCTTTTGTTGACTATGATGGCTACTCCATTTCTTCTAAGGGATTCTTGCCCACAGTAATATATATAATGGTCATCTGAATTAAATTCACGCATTCCAGTCCATTTTAGTTCACTGATTCCTAAAATGTCAATGTTCAGTCTTGGCATCTCCTGTTTAATCACTTCCAATTTAGCTTGATTCATGGACCTAATATTCCACGTTCCTATGAAATATTGTCCTTTATAGCATCATACTTTACTTTCACCACCAGACACATCCAACAACTGAGCATCATTTCAGCTTTGGCCCAGCCTGCTCATTCTTTCTGGAACTATTTCTCCTCTTTTTCCCAGTAGCATGTTGGGCACCTATCAATCTGGGGAGTTCATCTTTCAGTGTCACATCTTTTTGCCTTTTCATACTGTTCATAGGGTTCTCAAGGCAAGAATACTGAAGGGCTTTGCCATTTCCTTCTCCAGTAGACAAGGATCACACCTTGAGAACCAATGTCTTACGTGAATATATTACTCTGACAGTTTTAGACAGAAGAAATAAAGTTAATTTGTTTAGATTTTAGAGAAATTGATTTAATACAAACAGCCATTTTTAATAGCATTATATAATCTTTAATTTGACGAACTAATGGAAATACTGGTGACAGTGCCAAAGAGCAAGTCTTAATGGCTTCATTTCCCCCCCAATTATAGAAGAAATTCAGCTCATAAAATATAACTGAAATGTTTAAACAAACTTATGTGGTACTTAGGTGAAATTGTAACTCTTGTAAAACAGCACAGATTATAATCAACTTCATGAAGTATCTGGTTTGTTTCAGCTAGTTCACTTGAAAATTTGAGCAGCTGGACATAGAAAGAGAATCGTATACTCACACCTTGGTTGGTAAGAAGACAATAATTCAAAACATTATCTAATTCATAGTGTTTTTCTCATTCCTTAGAAAGGAGCTTTCTCACAATTATTGAAAAACCCCCAACATGTCCAGTCTCCTTACCGGCTGAGGAACATCACACTAATATCCTCATTTGACAATCACATCTTGGTATCATTGTGACAACTCCATCTCTCCTTCTTTGGGAGTTTGATTTTTGGTAACTGGTTATGTATATATCAATGCCTATATAAAATAATTTATAGAGTTTGCACATTTACATAATGAATGAATACAATAAAAATTTAGTGCACACACAGCAACATGATGAGTCTCAATAGATGCAATGTTGAATCAAAGAAGTCAGACACAAAAGTGTTCATACTCTAGTCTATTTATTTGAAGTTCCAGAACAAGCAAAACTAGCTTAACAGCCACAAAACTCAGAAGAATTCTTCTAAGGGAAAATTGACTGAAAGAGAGCATGAAAAATACTTTGAAAATGCTGAAATAGCCTAACTCTTATTCTAAGTGGTAAATTGGACACATGCATGTGTGCTAAGTCACTTCGGTCACGTCCACCTCTTTGTGTACCTATGGACTGTATCCTGTCAGACTTCTCTGTCCATGGGATTCTCCACACAAGAATACTGGAGTGAGTTGCCCTGCCTTGTTCTAGGGATCTTTCTGGTCCAGGGATAGAATCCAAGTCTTCTGAATTGCAGGTGGATTCTTTACCACTGAGCCACCAGGGAAGTCCCAAAATGGACGTATGCATATATAAAAACTGTGATTATGAGCTTATAATTTGTGCATTTTATATGATGTAACTTAATTCACAATTTTATTTCAAACTTTTATTAATATAAGAAATTACTTGGCAAAATATTCCTCATATATAAATTCAAATATTGCTTACATGCTGAAATTAAAAATTGCTACTGATAAGTCTAATTTGAAAAATAGTTCAAAAGATTTCTTTATAAAAGTCAAGTGTATTAAAAAAAATCATACACCATGACCAAGTGGGCTTTATCCCAGGAATGCAAGTATTCTTTAATATCCACAAATCAATCAATGTAATACACCACATTCACAAATTGAAAGATAAAAACCATATGATTATCTCAATAGATGCAGAGAAAGCCTTTGACAAAATTCAACACTCATTTATGATTAAAACTCTCCAAAAACCAGGAATAGAAGGAACATACCTCAACATAATAAAAGCTATATATGACAAACCCACAGCAAGCATCACCCTCAATGGTGAAAAATTGAAAGCATTTCCCCTGAAATCAGGAAGAAGACAAGGGTGCCCACTCTCACCACTACTATTCAACATAGTGTTGGAAGTTTTGGCCACAGCAATCAGAGCAGAAAAAGAAGTAAAAGGAATTCAGATAGGAAAAGAAGAAGTGAAACTCTCACTGTTTGCAGATGACATGATTCTCTACATAGAAAACCCTAAAGACTCTACTAGAAAATTACTAGAGCTAATCAATGAATATAGTAAAGTTGCAGGATACAAAATTAACACACAGAAATCCCTTGCATTCCTATATACTAACAATGAAAAAACAGAAAGAGAAATTAAGGAAACAATACCATTCACCATTGCAACAAAAAGAATAAAATACTTAGGAGTATATCTACCTAAAGAAACAAAAGACCTATACATAGAAAACTATAAAACACTGATGAAAGAAATCAAAGAGGACACAAACAGATGGAGAAACATACCTTGTTCATGGATTGGAAGAATCAATATTGTCAAAATGGCTATTCTACCCAGAGCAATCAATAGATTCAATGCAATCCCTATCAAACTACCAACGGTATTTTTCACAGAACTAGACCAAAGAATTTCACAATTTGTATGGAAATACAAAAAACCTCGAATAGCCAAAGTAATCTTGAGAAAGAAGAATGGAACTGGAGGAATCAACCTGCCTGACTTCAGACTCTACTACAAAGCCACAGTCATCAAGATACTATGGTACTGGCACAAAGACAGAAATATAGATCAATGGAACAGAATAGAAAGTCCAGAGATAAATCCACGAACCTATGGACACCTTGTCTTTGACAAAGGAGGCAAGGATATACAATGGAAAAAAGACAACCTCTCTAACAAGTGGTGCTGGGAAAACTGGTCAACCACTTGTAAAAGAATGAAACTAGAACACTTTCTAACACCATACACAAAAATAAACTCAAAATGGATTAAAGATCTAAATGTAAGACCAGAAACTATACAACTCCTAGAGGAGAACATAGGCAAAACACTCTCTGACATAAATCACAGCAAGATCCTCTATGACCCAACTCCCAGAATATTGGAAATAAAAGCAAAAATAAACAAATGGGACCTAATGAAACTTAAAAGCTTTTGCACTACAAAGGAAACTATAAGTAAGGTGAAAAGACAGCCCTCAGATTGGGAGAAAATAATAGCAAACGAAGAAACAGACAAAGGATTAATCTCAAAAATATACAAGCAACTCCTGAAGCTCAATTCCAGAAAAATAAATGACCCAATCAAAAAAATGGGCCGAAGAACTAAACAGACATTTCTCCAAAGAAGACATACAGATGGCTAACAAACACATGAAAAGATGCTCAACATCACTCATTATTAGAGAAATGCAAATCAAAACCACAATGAGGTACAATTACACGCCAGTCAGGATGGCTGCTATCCAAAAGTCTACAAGCAATAAATGCTGGAGAGGGTGTGGAGAAAAGGGAACCCTCTTACACTGTTGGTGGGAATGCAAACTAGTACAGCCGCTATGGAAAACAGTGTGGAGATTTCTTAAAAAACTGGAAATAGAACTGCCATATGACCCAGCAATCCCACTTCTGGGCATACACACTGAGGAAACCAGATCTGAAAGAGACACATGCACCCCAATGTTCATTGCAGCACTGTTTATAATAGCCAGGACATGGAAGCAACCTAGATGCCCATCAGCAGACGAATGGATAAGGAAGCTGTGGTACATATACACCATGGAATATTACTCAGCCATTAAAAAGAATTGATTTGAACCAGTCCTAATAAGATGGATGAAGCTGGAGCCCCTTATACAGAGTGAAGTAAGCCAGAAAGATAAAGAACATTACAGCATACTAACACATATATATGGAATTTAGAAAGATGGTAACGATAACCCTATATGCAAAACAGAAAAAGAGACACAGAAATACAGAACAGACTTTTGAACTCTGTGGGAGAATGTGAGGGTGGGATATTTCAAAAGAACAGTGTGTATATTATCCATGGTGAAACAGATCACCAGCCCAGGTGGGATGCATGAGACAAGTGCTCGGGCCTGGTGCACTGGGAAGACCCAGAGGAATCGGGTGGAGAGGGAGGTGGGAGGGGGGATCAGGATGGGGAATACATGTAAATCCATGGCTGATTCATATCAATGTATGACAAAACCCAAAAAAAAAAAATGAAAAGTCAAGTGTAGAACAATTCCATGTAAAGATTATGTCTTCTTTTTCAAATAATTTTTACAAAAGATTTCATCAAGTTTTGGAAGGCAGAATGCAGATTAAAGATGGCAACTAAATTAGCAGATGCAGAAAAATGAAGCTTGAGGTCACTGTGAGGGAGATGGGGAGAATGGCAGGGATCATTTCCTTGAAGAACCCCATAAAGATATGATGCTCAGAGGCATCAAATATAATGGTTAAAGTAGACAGAAGAGGTAAGATGTAGGCTGAAAACTAAATGTTATTAACTGATAGTCTATATAGCAAATGACACAGTAGATTTCCAGCCCTTGTGCAAGTAGTAAAAACATTCGTCCCTGAAGAAGGTGAGTTGCCCCAATTTTTCAAAAATGTTGCTTGCATACTAGCATAAGTCCCCATTTAAATAATTAAATGTTCTGCTCACAAGCCAAATAATCACCCAATTGAAATCCTATCCAAAAGCACCACAAAGGCAATAAATTCTAGTGACTTGCTCTTAATATGAAATAGACAACCAAGGACCACCAGAGACCATAATATTCTTCCAACATTAAAGAGAGAGACAAAAATAAACTGAAAAAAGAAGAATCTCTAGAAAGCATCAGACAAAACTTCATAAGAAATGTTAATTACTGTGGAACAGTAAAAAATAAGAAATTGTTATTATATTTGCAAAACAAGAAGAGGACAGTGTTTTTAAAAATAATGAATAAACAATTTTTAGAACTTAAAACATATAATCACTAAAATAAAAAGTATTGAGAAGATAATATCAAGGAAAGAGATTAAATAGAACAAATAGAATATAACATAAAGAACAGGAAAAAATATGAGAGAAATAAGAAGAGATTTGGAAAAATGAACCTGGAAAGTAGGCATTTCAGATGGAGAAAAAGGGAGGAAATTATTTTTAAAATCATATGTGGAAGATTATCGAAGTTATTAAAGAATGTGCATTTTTAATTGGAAAATCCCAGGACAAGAAAAAAAATTAAATAAAAAGGCCACAGCAACAGACATCATTATGAAACCTAAGAACTCAGGAATAGATTGCTTTATGGAATGTGTTGTAAGAATGTCCATGAACTGGCTCTCTATAAAAACAATGAAAATGCTGCAAAAAATTAAAACAAATGATTCCAGAACTCTTGAAAGTAACTAAAACCAATGAACAAATTGAAATTTTCCCAAGATAAATAACTGACATATTCAGTAAAAGAGTGGATTTTGTGACGTTTAACTTGCAGCTCTTCCATCCAAACTCTGCCTGACTAGATCAGCAGCTCTGTAGACATAAAAAACCAGCAGCCTTATAGCGAGAGGAGACTGACATTTTTCAGAGCTCTGTTAGAAGACTTTCTTTTTTTTGTATTCTTTTTTTTTTATTTTTTTCATTTATTTTTATCAGTTGGAGGCTAATTACTTCACAACATTGCAGTGTGTTTTGTCATACATTGACATGAATCAGCCATGGAGTTACATGTACTCCCCATCCCGATCCCTCCTCCCACCTCCCTCTCCACCCGATTCCTCTGGGTCTTCCCAGTGCACCAGGCCCGAGCACTTGTCTCATGCATCCCACCTGGGCTGGTGATCTGTTTCACTATAGATAATATACATGCTGTTCTCTCGAAACATCCCACCCTCGCCTTCTCCCATAGAGTCCAAAAGTCTGTCCTGTACATCTGTGTCTCTTTTTCTGTTTTGCATATAGGGTTATCGTTACCATCTTTCTAAATTCCATATATATGTGTTAGTATGCTTTAATGTTCTTTATCTTTCTGGCTTACTTCACTCTGTATAAGGGGCTCCAGCTTCATCCATCTTATTAGGACTGGTTCAAATCAATTCTTTTTAATGGCTGAGTAATATTCCATGGTGTATACGTACCACAGCTTCCTTATCCATTCGTCTGCTGATGGGCATCTAGGTTGCTTCCATGTCCTGGCTATTATAAACAGTGCTGCAATGAACATTGGGGTGCATGTGTCTCTTTCAGATCTGGTTTCCTCAGTGTGTATGCCCAGAAGTGGGATTGCTGGGTCATATGGCAGTTCTATTTCCAGTTTTTTAAGAAATCTCCACACTGTTTTCCATAGCGGCTGTACTAGTTTGCATTCCCACCAACAGTGTAAGAGGGTTCCCTTTTCTCCACACCCTCTCCAGCATTTATTGCTTGTAGACTTTTGGATAGCAGCCATCCTGAGTGGCGTGTAATGGTACCTCATTGTGGTTTTGATTTGCATTTCTCTAATAATGAGTGATGTTGAGCATCTTTTCATGTGTTTGTTAGCCATCTGTATGTCTTCTTTGGAGAAATGTCTGTTTAGTTCTTTGGTCCATTTTTTGATTGGCTCATTTATTTTTCTGGAGTTGAGCTGCAGGAGTTGCTTGTATATTTTTGAGATTAATCCTTTGTCTGTTTCTTCGTTTGCTATTACTTTCTCCCATTCTGAAGGCTGTCTTTTCACCTTGCTTACAGTTTCCTTTGTTGTACAGAAGCTTTTAAGTTTCATTAGGTCCCATTTGTTTATTTTTGCTTTTATTTCCAATATTCTGGGAGGTGGGTCATAGAGGATCCTGCTGTGATTTATTCAGGTCAATATTTTGTTCAACCTGATAGCTACCTAGAAGAATTTCCAAGTTTGTGTAGCTATCTCATTTGGCCAAAAAAGAAAAAAAAAAAAAAAAGCCCCATCTTCAGGTGTTTGGTGTAAATAATGGCAATCTCCCAGAAACATTGCAGATGTCTGAGGTTGTGATATGAGTTAGAGAATGCTAACTCAAAAAATGTAAAAGAATATCCTGCAGCAGTATAGGACCAGAAGGAACCTTGAAAAATTCCAATATATTTCTGGGGCTCCAAAAGGCCTCTCTCAAGCACAGAGCTTTGTGAAAGCCCAACACCTTGAGAAATTACAAGACTTCATCCATTCACCTCTGGGTGACCTCGAGGCCTGGCAAAAGCAAGAAGTGAAAGCTTAAAGCTATCTTGTAAATTTCCTGAACTGTGAAGGCAGGCTTTCACAGGCAGATTCCACTAATATACAGTAGAAGACAGAAAGAGCTTACCAGGTGGCACTAGTGGTAAAGAATCCACCTGCCAGAGACACATATTTGATCTGTGGGTTGGGAAGATCCCCTAGAGGAGAGCATGGGGCAACCCAATCCAATATTCCTGCCTGCAAAATCCCACGGGCAGAGAAGGCTGATGGGCTACAGTCCATATGGTCACAAAGAGTCATACACAAATGAAGCGAATTCACACGAAAGCAGAAGATAGAAAAACAAGGAATTTAAGGAAATACTTTGATCATTAGCTTACTATTAAATTGTATGCTTTTTCTAGTAGCCATGTATGGATGTGAGAGCTGGACCATAAAGAAGATGGGGCACCAAAGAATTGATGCTTTTGGAATATGGTACTGGAAAAGACTCTTGAGAGTCCCTTGGACAGCAAGGAGATCAAACCAGTCAATCCTAAAGGAAACTAACCCTGAATATTTACTGGAAGGACTGATGCTGAAGTTGAAGCTCCAGTACTTTGGCCACCTGATGCAAAGAGTTCACTCATTGGAAAAGACCCTGATGCTGGGAAAGATTGAGGGCAGGAGGAGAAGGGGGCAACAGAGGATGGATCTTTTGCAGAAGGTTGGATGGCATCACTGACTCAATGGACATGAGTTTGAGCAAACTCCAGGAGATAGTGAAAGACAGGAAAGCCTGGCAAGCTGCAGTTCACAGGGTCCGAAAAAGTCGGATGTACAACTTAGTGACTGAACAACAACAAAATTGTACTGACCAAGGGGCAACCCCTAAGTAGCCAAAACCAATAACCGTTCTTGGGTGGATTAGTCACGAATGATTTTGTTAGCTCTTTCTGGACAAGGACTTTGTTTTGTTCACCAAAGTGCTCCCAATCTCTTGCATATTTACTGAATTGAATGAATTCATGAACACTCAATTAATATGAATTAGGTTTAAGTCACTGTCATTTTTTAAAAGAAAAGCAAACATCTATGAACCTGACACACTTGTTTGATGCTTTGAGATAGAAGATGACAAAAATATGCTTTATGGATTAGAAAATTAGCTGGTATGAAAAAAAATTAAGTGGTAAGATAATGTGGTGGACCCTGTGATGTCCAAATCTCCCTTAGGGATGAACTTATTCATCCATAGGCTGGGAGTGATTCAAGAAGACAGCCTCCACTGCCAACCCTCTTTGGGGACTGCTTCAGTTGAAGAAACTACCTTGTTCAAGACTAGGTTTTCTCCCAGAGAAGCCTACATCCAAGACTGACCTAAAAGGGATTATAGAGATGCAGCCCCTTCATCCCAACTTGGTCAGTTCTATAGGGCCAACCTACTCCTAGCATGCCCCTAACTCATGGACACTGCGCCCTCCCTCTGCCCCATCCTGCTTCTTTCCCTTCACTTCCACAAATGCCCATCATGAAATGTACACATGAGATGCTATATGAATCTCCTCTAACTCATAGAACTAGGAGCTGTCTCCTAAGTTTTTCCACTATATCAAAGCAGCCACATGCATGAACCCACACAAGAAGGCACTCCATGATATTTTCATTCTAAAATAATGTAAGAGTTCTCCTAGCATAATAGGTACTTGCTTCCTGGTCTTCCATTATTTGGTAGTGGTTTAGTCACTAAGTTGTGTCCGACTCTTGCGACCCATGGACTGTAGTCTGCCAGACTCTTCTGTCCATGGGATTCTCCAGGCAAGAATACTGGAGTGGATTGCCATTTCCTTCTCCAGGGGATCTTTCCCACTCAGGAATTGAACCCAGGTCTCCTGTATTGCAGGCAGATTCTTTACCAACTGAGCTACAAGGGAATTTAGTATGGTTTAATTAAGTTAGTTCATATCTGCTTCTCTCAAGCCTTAGATACAGGTTTCACATGTTCTCATTAAAAATACAAAATCCATTTATTATATAATTACCATGTGTTTCTATTTTTATTATTTGTTTTAGAGATTGGTGAGTCCTGTCTTGATTACACATCTTAACAAATCAGTGCCCAACTCCTCTGGCAGATTTCTGAGCAACCTCACTTGTAAAACACCTGGTAACACACATTTTTATTCAACTGCAGGCAATTCAAATGCAGCTGAAAGTCACTTAAGTAGAAACCCAACTATGATGCTGCTTTTCAAATCAAAAGCAAGATCTCAGCTCCACAGGATGTGGCTGGTTGCCAGGTGTTTAATATTCGAGGGGCAAGCACACTGTTGGGAGCTTCTTTACATAATTGACAAACCAAAACTCAAAGTACCAAGGTTAGCAATTCGCTTCTCTTTGACCACATAACTGGTATTGTGATATTCCTCTACTGCCCATAAATCACTTTCATAGAGCCGTTAGAGGGCTGTTTTGGGCCTCTACAAAACTAGCAGCAAGCCTCTGGGTAGCCGAGCAATGTCAGAACAATGTACAGTGTGGGTTTAGGGTCACTTTGGAGCCACCATCATTTTTCTTCTTTCTTGCTCCTGAATCTGCCAAATTATTTTGGCCCAAGTGCTGTGTATTTGAATTCTATGCAGACGATAGTACAGACAAGTAATTTTCTCCACAAGGTCCTTGATGAATAGGCTCAGGACATCAAACAACAACATATCTCCAGATGTCACTAAAAACCTTGCAGAGGGTTTACAGGTTATGTTTTGTCAGCCACCTGGGCAGTGAGACAGACACATGAGGAAGATGATGTCACATAAGCTGACCAGGATCTCCACTGGTAGCCAGTGAGCCTCACTTTCTCCTGTTGTGTGCCACAAGGCACTCCATCATCTGTTGCTAGAGGAATGATAGGATAGGTAACTAATTCAAAGTGAATGACCCTAAATGATACTAATTCAGAAATGGGTGGCAATTTCTTAAAGAAAGGTTAAATTATGTTGTTTTAGATTGCTTTGCTCCCTTTCCTTTGAAGGTAGAAAAAGAATTGCAATTGACATTTCTGAATGTCTAAATGTGCCTGTTGCCTCAACATAATTTTTATACCTCATCTAATTTTCACAATACACTATGAAAGAATGAGGAAAATGAATCCTGAGAAAGTCCATACCCTGCCTAGGTTTACACAGAGAGTAAAGTGAAAATATGAGAATCTGAACACAGGTCATAGTGACTTCAAAATGTCTGATATTCCCACTTTTATACCCAATTCCAAAAGGGTTATGATCTGAGCCCTAACTAAAAATTCAAATTTGTTCTCTTTTGATGATTTGCTGATTTTCTTTTTTATGAAATCATAAAATAAGTGATTCACATTTCTATTACCTTTCTTTTTAATGGTGAACCTCTTGGCAGAGATTTCTAATCACAAAATAGGCCACACTCTTTTCAGGATTCTATTGGTACAAAGTATAATGGATTATACTGAGGTGAAATAGACACTGACCTGCCTTTTGTTCAGCACAGGGGCTGCCATTCACAAAGAAAGCTCCATGCATGTTTCAGCTAGACTTTAAAGGGTTAATGGGGGAGGGGGAGGACATCCTAAGCAAAGGGACCATCATGCACAATGAGTCTCTGTAAAAGAAGAGGAAATATAATTCAAGGTTAGTAGGACAGAGAATATCATTCTGTTTCTTAAAGGTTAAAATTGGACATTTGGAAAAGAGAAGCATCAGATCAGTACAGTCACTCAGTCGTGTCCGACTCTTTGCAACCCCACGAATCGCAGCACACCAGGCCTCCCTGTCCATCACCAGCTCCCGGGGTTTACTCAAATTCATGTCCATCGAGTCGGTGATGCCATCCAGCCATCTCATCCTCTGTCGTCCCCTTCTCCTCCTGCCCCCAATCCCTCCCAGCATCAGGGCCTTTTCCAATGAGTCAACTCTTCGCATGAGGTGGCCAAAGTATTGGAGTTTCAGCTTCACCATCAGTCCTTCCAATGAGCACCCAGGACTGATCTGCTTTAGGATGGACTGGTTGGATCTCCTTGCAGTCCAGGGGACTCTCAAGAGTCTTCTCCAACACCACAGTTCAAAAGCATCAATTTTTCGGCGCTCAGTTTTCTTCACAGTCCAACTCTCACATCCATACATGACCACTGGAAAAAAACCATAGCCTTAACTAGACAGACTTTTGTTAGCAAAGTAATGTCTCTGCTTTTTAATATGCTATCTAGGTTGGTCATAACTTTCCTTCCAAGGAGTAAGCATCTTTTAATTTCATGGCTGCAATCACCATCTGCAGTGATTTTGGAGCCCTAAAATATAAAGTCTGACACTGTTTCCACTGTTTCCCCATCTATTTCCCATGAAGTGATGGGACCAGATGCCATGATCTTAGTTTTCTGAATGTTGAGCTTTAAGCCAACTTTCTCACTCTCCTCTTTCACTTTTATCAAAAGGTTTTTTAGTTCCTCTTCAGTGTCTGCCATAAGGGTGGTGTCATCTGCATATCTGAGATTATTGATATTTCTCCAAAGAGAAGCATAGAAGATAACAAAAGTTATATCAGTTCTTCACCTGTTTTTGCATTCACTCCCTTTGCCATGTATGTACTTTTGCCAAGTCTCCACCTGGGAATGGGGTGGTCTGTTCTGCCCCTTGACTTTGGCTTAGCCATGTAACTTGTTTAAGCCAATAGGATGTTAATAGGTGTGACACAGCAGAAGTTCAAAACAGCCTTGCTCATTAGGACTTGCTTTATTCCATCTCTACCGTTGCCACAAGGAAATGCTTTGTAATAGCTTGCTGGGGAATGAAGGCACCCGAAACACAGCCAAGTGGTTCCAGCTGCCACAGTCTCCCAAGCCAGAGTAGGCTATATCAGCTGACAACCAGGTAACCCCAGACCTGTAAGTCCAGCACAGTTCAGCAGGGTCACCCTGGCAACCCCCAGATGGTTCCAGCCATGTGAGTAATTAACTCAAATTTTTTAATAACACTGAAGTCCCATTGTCTGTTATACAACTTGTTTTAAACACAGATGACATAAAGAATGATAAGTAAAACAGATAAGTGATACAAGAAGTAATGAGAATTTGTGAGAAAATCTACCATCATCCATGGATGTGGTATAAGTTATTAAAGGTAACTCAACAGCCTGCCCCTTGAGTCTGTGTAGGTCACTCAAATCACTGAGACCCTAAAAAGGGATTTGTCAGCAATCCCTTCACACCATAACAGCTCTCCACATCAAACCCTGATGCTTTATAGACTTTTATTCAGTCTGTGGCATGACAGCCTCATCTCTTCATATCTTTCTTCCATTTTGTCCCATGTGATATTTCACTTCATGCCTATTTTTCCTAATGAGAAACAAACATCTCTGAAGACAGATGTTTTGTTTTCCTCCTCTTTGCATCTCCTGGAGTGCCCAGCAAATGGAAAACAATTAAATATTTAATGCCTTTTTAAAACAGAAAAAGGAATCAGAGGTGAGAAGTAAGTTTATTTGTGAAGCAATATTCTTCAAATACTCTAAAACCCCAAAGGTTTTTGCAACTCACTCATAGCAAATACTGACCTAAATAGGCAAGAAGCTTCTTCTAACACTTACCCCCCATTTAGTTTCACTGCAGAAAATTAATGTGTTGAATATAAAATATTGACTCAAACCCCACTAATATATGGCATAATGATCATGATTATAAAATACTAAAAAAATTCTGAAATATATCTAGGCCCAAGGACTTCAGATACAGGTTTGTGAACCATATTCTAATAATACAAATGGAAAATGAGAAATAACTGGAGACTGAACTGAAAACACAACAGTGAGAACAGAAAAGAAATAGCAGATTAGAGAAAGACTGTTAAAGAGAAATAGAGATGTCTTGATCAACAAAGGTACATCCAGTCAAGAGAAAATGAAGATTTAAAAAGAGAAAACATAGTTAAATCCACTTTATATTGCAACTGAGGCACGTCCATATGTGAAGAATCAAGGAGTAATTTCATTTATCACCACTGGCTAACCTCTTGTGTAATTAGTTTCCTTTTAATTTCATAAACACTTTTGTAAAAACTAATGGTTTCCAAACATAATAGGGCTTCATAATGAACAGAAGAATTAATTTAATATGAATATTCCTGGCCAGGGTCAAGGGTGTCCTGGGGCTGGTGCCTGCCTACTGGTGGGTGGAGTCAGGTCCCAAGGTCTCTAGCTGCAGGGTCCTGGGGTCACAGGTCTAATGCCTGCACTCTGGTGTGTGGGGCTGTGTACTAGCTGGCTAGTTACTTCACCTGAGGAGTGCCAGTGTTGGTTCCTACATGCTGGTGGGTGGAGATGGGCCTTGGTCCCAAGCTAAAAAGCTAGGGGGGAAATTCCAAAATCTCCTTGCCAGCACCAGTGTCCACATGTTGGGATGAGTTCCCCAAAATGGCTGTCACCAGCATCTCAGTCCCCAGGGTGTGCTCCATTTGCCTCCTGCCTCTTCAGGAGACACTCCAAGATCATCAGGTGGGTCTGACCAAAGATCACTTCATTTCACTGCTTCTCCTCTGGGTCCTAGAGATTTCATGTCTGTCTTTTGAAAGAAGAGTCTCTATTTCCCACAGCCTCCTCGGAAATGATGAATTGTTATGACAAATTGTAACTCCACCCTGATTTCAGATCAATTGGAGACATAGTTTTATTTATAAAATTGAATCACACAGAGGTATGTCTTTAGATACATTTTCAATTCTGGGGCTTCCCAGGTGGTGCTAGTAGTAAAAGAATTCACCTGCCAATGCAGGAGGCATTAGAGACACAGGCTCCATCCCTGGGTGGGGAAGATCCCCTGCAGGAGGGCATGGCAACCCACATCAGTAATCTTGCCTGGAGAATCACATAGACAGAGGAGTCTGGAGGGCTACAGCTGATGGGGTTGCAAAGAGTTAAACATGACTGAAGTGACTAAGCATGAACACATAGTTCTAATTTTAGGAAGAAATGAGAGATATATAAGGTCTTATATATAAGATACATAAGGCTAATATATATATATAGCTGTCCTAGGCAGCTAATTATTACCAAGCTTGGTGTACAAAGTCTACATCCAATTAATAGTTTGCAACTTTAAAGGAATAAACATAAATTTTACAGCTAACATTCTGACAAATAAGATTTATTTGAACAAACAAATCCTAATCTCAATTTTCAGTTCAATCACTCAGTTGTGTCTGACTCTTCGAGACCCCGTGGATTCCAGCACTCCAAGCTTAATTATCCATCAACAACTCCCAGAGCTTGCTCAAAATCACATCCATGGAGTCGGTGATGCCATCCAACTATCCCAACCTTCTCCTTCTGCCTTCATTCTTTCCCAGCATCAAGGTCTTTTCCAATAAGTCAGTTCTTCCCATCAGGTGGCCAAACTATTGGAGCTTCAGCTTCAGCATCAGTCCTTCCAGTGAATATCCAGGTCTAATTTTTTATAGGATTGACTGGTTTGTTCTCCTTGCAGTCCAAGGGACTCTCAAAACCACAACACCAACAGTTCAACACCACAGTTCAAAAGCATCAATTCTTCAGTGCTCAGCTTTCCTTATGATCCAAATCTCACATCCATACATGACTACAGGAAAAATCATAGCTTTGACTAGATGGACTTTTGTGGGAAAATTAATGTCTCTGCTTTTTAATATGCTGTCTAGGTAAGTCATAGTTTTTCTTCCAAGGAGCAAGCTTCTTTTAATTTCATGGCTGCAGTAACCATCTGCAGTGATTTTGGAGGCCCCCCCCGCCTAAAAAAAAGTCTGTCACTGTTTCCATTGTTTCTCCATCTTTTTGCCATGAAGTGATGGGACTTCATGCCATGATCTTGGCTTTTTGAATGTTGAGCTTGAAGCCAGCTTTTTCACTCTCCTCTTTCACTTTCGTAAGAAGTTCTTTAGTTCCTCTTTGCTTTCTGCCATAAGGGTGGTGTCATCTGTATATCTGAGGTTGTTGATTTTTCTCCAAGCTATCTTTATTCCAGCTTGTCCTTCATACAACCCAGCATTTTGCATGATGTACACTGCATATAAGTTAAATAAACAAGGTGACAATATTCAGCCTTGACATACTCCTTTCCCAATTTGGAACCATTCCGTTGTTTCATGTCCGGTTCCAATTGTTGCTTCTTGACCTGCATACAGGTTTCTCAGGAGGCAGGCCAGGTGGTCTGCCTCCTGATTCCCATCTCTTTAAGAATTTTCCATAGTTTGTTGTGACCCACACAGTCAAAGATTTTAGCATAGTCAATGAAGCAACAGTAGGTGTTTTTCCAGAACTCTCTTGCTTTTTCTATTGATCCAATGGATGATGGCAATTTGATCTCTGGTTCCTCTGCCTTTTCTAAATCTCACTTGAACATCTGGAATTTCTTGGTTCATGTACTGTTGAAACCTATCTTGGAAAAGTTTGAGCACTACTTTGCTAGTGTGTGAGATTAGTGTAATTTTGCAGTCCTTTGAACATTCTTGACATTGCCTTTCTTTGGGATTGGAATGAAAACTGACCTTTTCCAGTCCTGTGGCCACTGCTGAGTTTTCCAAATTTGCTGGCATAGTGAGTGCAGCACTTTCACAGCTTCATGTTTTAGGATTTGAAATAGCTCAGCTGGAATTCCATCACCTCCATTAGCTTTGTTTAAAGTCATGCTTCCTAAGGCCCGCTTTTCACTCCAGGATGTCTGGCTCTAGGTGAATGATCACACCATCATGGTTATCTGGGTCACAGATCTTTTTTGTACAGTTTTTCTGTGTATTCTTGCCACCTCTTATTAATATATTCTGCTTCTGTTAGGTCCATATTGTTTCTGTCCTTTATTGTGCCCATCTTTGCATGAAACGTTCCCTTGATATCTCTACTTTTCTTGAAGAGATCTCTAGTTTTTCCCATTGTATTGTTTTCTTCTATTTCTTTGCACTGATCACTTAGGAAGGCTTTTGTATCTCTCCCTGTTATTTTTTGGAACTTTGCATTCAGATGGGTATATCTTTCTTTTTCTACTTTGTCTTCTTTTCTCAACTATTTGGAAGGCCTCCTCAGACAACCATTTTGCCCTTTTGCATGTCTTCCTCTTGGGGATGGTTTTGCTCCCCACCTCTTGTACAACTTTGTGGACCTCCATCCACAGTTCTTCAGGCACTCTATCACATCTAATGCCTTGAATCTAAAATCTCAATGTTAGGAGTTAATAATAGTTAAAACTATTATTAAAGTCTCAACATTAACAAAATTTTCTTTTCTGATTGTAGTAAATAAACTTGGAAACTCAACTTTGTGTTGACAAGATACATACTTAGTGAAGATCTAACTTTAATCTTCTGGCACCAAGAAAATGACTAGTTGCTAAACCTTCCTTAGTTCTCCAACAAAATGAAATGGACGGTTTCTACACCTGGGTGAATTTGTTCCAGCTGTTTTAGGTCTTTTTGCCATTCTGCTCAAGATTCCAAGGAGAGCCTGTCATTGGCCCCTCTCCCCACTTGGCCATGCTGGAGTTCCTTGATTGACAGACCCACCAGATTACTCAAAGCTCAAATTTTGATACTCATTATTTCAAATTTTCTTATTAAAAAATTGAATAAGGTTGGTGGCTTTCCTGTGGTTACATTTGACTTTTAGTCAAGGATGAATTAAAAAATATATTTCCAGTTTTCACACTCCTTCACTGATAAACCAGTAGTTACAACAGTGTTCTCACCCTTTTGGTACCTTTTTAAACACTTTTAAACTTTTAAAATATCTTTAAAGTTTTAAATATTGGTTCTATGGACAACATGCTCAAAGGTATTAAAAGACTAAAATTGTATAAGCAAACAAGCAATAAATAATTTACTCACAACTGCAAAACAACTATGCCTATCTTCATCTAGAGAAACACCTATTAACATTACAAGATTCCAGTGTATTTCAACAAAGAGTCATTTGTAACTTGACTCTGTCATATGCCCCTTACCACTTACATACACAGACTGCCATTCTTTTTATCCTATCACACAATCCCCTCATCTAAAAAGTTCATCTTACAGGCATTGTCCTAACTGTATATATAATAAGTTGTAGCAAAAATAATGTCTATTAATTGCCTGAGGATTGAAATCCACTTGTGAATAATTCTCTTCACTAGGACACATGAATATACAGTGAATAAGTCATGAATACAATGCATTGTCTATATATAGAGCTCAACCAGTGTCTCCTAGGCTTGGTTGAAAGAATTCATACTTGCATGAAGTAAATTATTTTATACTAAAACTCATTCTCTTTGGAATTGTGATAACCTGTTCTTGGACACAAGATTTAATTCTACAAGCATATTTTTAAGAGCCTATTGTCTAATAATGTGATTCTATGACATACATGGGGAAGTTCCTGACATTATGGTCACCACAGCCTACTTGGAGAAGAAGTCTTCACATTCATAAAATAAGAGAAGAAAACACATGATCAAACATCACATTTTCTCATTTAAGAACAATATAATATACAATGGAAAGAGGACTTTGTTGGAAACCTCAGCCCTGGGTACCAATAAATCTTTAGTTCTATAACTTAGCACTACTGGGCTTCAGTTTCCTAATGTGAAAAATGAGGAGGTTCAGAGAGGTGATCTCATAAACCCCTTTACATTCTCAGGTCTACCAAAGGTCAGAGAACAGGGATATAATTGTGGTTGAGAGAAAATGAAGAATTCCCCAGAGGTGGAAAAAGAAGTTAGGCATTAGCAGATGAATTGGTATGAGTGTTTAAATAGAAAGGAGACTGTTTCAAATAAGCAAAACTACAAGAGTAAAAGTGAAAAGGGGGGAAATCTCTGGTGGCCTGCATTTGATCCCGAGTCAGAGAACTAAGATTCCACAACCCATACAACAGTAAAAAAAAAAGTTCAAAGGGATGTTGTTCCTTTCAATAGCCCCTCAAGATGCTAGGCAACAACCTGCAGAAATGTCCTAACTCAACCAGTGTGATCCTGCACACCTTCAAGTGTAATATGCATGGAGTCTAGAGCATTGTACATAAACTTTGGCTTGAAACTTAGCTCAGGATGTTAATACTGCCTAAATTTGAGCAAGTTACTTATGCCTCAATTTTCTTAATCTTTAAAATAGAGGTAGTAATAATAATACACATTTAATATTGTTGCTATGAAGATATGAGCTGTGCATTTAAAACTCTTAGCATGGCACCTGGGGCTTATAGGTTTTCAGTTAGATCTTCCTAATAATTGCAGTTTAAGTAGCAGTAATGGTTGTAGAGATGGCTGGATGTCATCACCGACTTGATGAACATGAGTTTGAGTAAACTCTGGGAGTTGGTGATGGACAGGGAGGCCTGGCGTGCTACAATTCATGGGGTCACAAAGAGTTGGGACACGACTGAGCGACTGAACTGAACTGAACTGAATGATTGTAGTTGAAACACTTGGGCTGCTCCTAAGTATGAATTTTGGATCCCTGTAACTTTTTCACATTTAACATCTCACATTTAACATTATGTTAAAAACATAAACATGAGACAGTTTAAGAAACTAATCACTGTCTTTGTTACTGACCAAGGTTCTTGACCTCTTTAATCAATAGAAATCAATTAGAGGCCAGACAAGAAATTCAGGCAAGGCTTTATTAGGGTCCCTATGGTATCAGCAGGGAGCAAGAAAAAACAACAAATTCCTTTGCTTGCTAACTCCCAGAAGGGGTGTGGTGAGCCTTTTCCTTGTATGGGATGAAGGCAGGGGTGTGTCCAGGAATTGGGCTGGAAAGGTGGTTTAGGTGGTTTGCCTGCCCTTTAGGTGCTGTTGCGTACAAGAGTTCATGTGTAGTAGTACCCTGTTTTATTCCTGATCCCTGCTTTTTTGCTCCATGCTCTTCAAAAGTGGCAGTCGGGTTTTTGGTCTCTTTGCATTTTTTACCCAGAATTTTGCCCAGTTGCACATGTGTCCGGTTATTTTTAGTGCCTTTATGGTTTCTTTGTATTGTTATCATTCATGCAGAGGTTTGCCCAGGTGCAAGCATTGCAGTATTGCAGCAAAGGGTCCCAGGTCCTAGCCTGACTCATCTTTTCAATACACAGTGGCAGCCATAACCACACTTCTTCTTAGATACAAAGCAGAGTAGTAGAAAGGAAGAATAAAGAAAACTCTTTTTCTCCACCCTTTTCTCACCATTAATAAAACAAAAATATTTAGGGTTAATTTTTTATGACACCAATTGCCAACCTCCAAACTTATAGGTCTAAACAAAGATCCCACAATAGCACTCATCTCACACATTAGCAAAGTAAAATGCTCAAAATTATCCAAGACAGGCTTCAATAGTACATGAAACAAGAAATTCCAGATGTTCAAGCTGGATTTAGAAAAGACAGAGAAACCAGAGATCAAATTGCCAACATCCACTGGATCATATAAAAATAAGAGAATTCCAGAAAAACATCTACTTATGCTTCTTTGACTACACTAAAGCCTTTGACTGTGTGGATCACAACAAAGAGTGGAATATTCTGAAAGACATGGGAATCCCAGACCACCTAACCTGTCTCCTGAGAAACCTGTATGCAGGTTTAGAAGCAACAGTTAGAACCAGACATGGAACAATGGACTGGTTCCAAATGGGGAAAGGAATATGTCAAAGCTGTATATTGTCATCCTGCTTGTTCAACTTATATGCAGAGTACATCATGCAAAATGCCAAGCTGGATGAAGCACAAGCTGGAATAGAGATTGCCAGGAGAAATATCAGTAACCTCAGATACGCAGATGACACCACCCTTATAGCAGAAAGCAAAGAAGAACTAAAGAGCCTCTTGATGAAAGTGAAAGAGGAGAATGAAAAAGCTGACTTAAAACTCAACATTCAGAAAAACTAAGAACATGGCATCCAATCTCATCACTTCATGGCAAATAGATGGGGAAACAATGGGAACAGTGACAGACTTTATTTTCTTGGGCTCCAAAATCACTGCAGATGTTGACTGTAGCCTTGAAATTAAAGAAATTTGCTCCTTGGAAGAAAAGCTATGACAAACATAGACAGCATATTAAAAAGCAAACAGAGACAATACTTTGCTGACAAAGATCCGTTTAGCCAAAGTTACAGTTTTTCCTTAGTCATGTGTGGATGTGAGAGTTGGACTATAAAGAAATCTGAGCACCGAAGAATTGATGTTTTTGAACTGTGGTGTTGGAGAAGACTCTTGAGAGGCCCTTGGACAGCAAGGAGATCCAACCAGTCCATCCTAAAGGAAATCAGTCCTGAATATTCATTGGAAGGACTGGTGCTAAAGCTGAAACTCCAATACTTTGGCCACCTGATGCGAAGAGATGACACATTGGAAAAGACCCTGATGCTGGGAAAGATTGAAGGCAGGAGGAGAAGGGGCCGACAGAGGATGAGGTGGTTGGATGGCATAACTGACTCAGTGGACATGATTTTGGGCAAGCTCTGGGTGTTGGTGACAGGGAAGCCTGGCATGTTGCAGTCCATGGGGTCACAAAGAGTCAGATATGACTGAGAGACTGAACTGAACTGAACTGAACTGAAACAAAGAGAAATCCTTACAGAATTTTTTAGTATTTCAAAATTGAGACGAGGAAGGCTACATACAGAATCAAAACCACATGACAACAGAAAGAACCCTAAACAAATTCAGTTCTAAAAATCATTTTGTTATTGTTGTTCAATCACTATGCCCTGTCTGACTCTTTGCACCTCCATGGAATGCAGCACACCAGGCTTCCCTGTCCATCACCATCTCCCAGAGTTTGCTCAGATTCATTTTGATTGGGTCAGTGATGTTCTTGAACCATCTGATCCTCTGCTGCCCTCATCTCCTTTCACCTTCAATCTTTCCCAACATGAGGGTCTTTACCAATGAGTCGGCTCTTCATATCCAGTGGCCAAGGATTGGAGCTTCAGCTTCAGCATCAGTCCCTCCAATGAACATTGAGGGTTGATTTTCTTCAGGATTGACTAGTTTGTTCTCTTTGCAGCCCAAGGGACTCTCAAGATCCTTCTCCAGCACCACAATTTGAAGCCATCAATTCTTCTGTGCTTAACCTTCTTTATGGTCTTTATGTACATCTGTACATAACTACTGGAAAAACCATAGCTTTGATTATACAGACCTTAGTCACAAAGTGATGTCTCTGCTTTTTAATATGCTGTCTAGGTTTATCACAGCTTTCTTTCCAAGAAGCGAGTGTCTTAATTTCATGGCTATAATCACTATCCCTAGTGATTTTGGAGTCCAAGAAAATAAAATCTGTCACATCTTCTACTTTTTCCTTTTCTATTTGCCATGAAATGATGGGACTGGATGCCAAAATCTTTGTTTTTTCAATGTTGAGTTTAAGCCAGCTTTTTCATTCTCCTCGTTCACCCTCATCAAGAGTATCTTTAGTTCCTCTTCACTTTCTGCCATTTCTGAGTGGTATCATCTGCATATCTGATGCTTTTGATATTTCTCCTGGCATTTACCTAGACTTAATTTTCTAATTATCAAAAACTATTGACATTAAAAATGGAAGAACAGCCACGGTTCATGGATTGCAAGACAGTATCATGAATATGGTGTCTTAGTTCAGGCATTTATAATAGAATGTCATGGACTGGATAGCATATGAACAATAGAAATTTATTTCTCACAGTTCTGGGAAATTTAAGACTAGGAAATTCAAGATCAAGGCATTCACCCTTGATAGCAACATTTCCTAACATATCCCAAAATAATGACCTTGAGCAGGTTACAAATAGAGGCCCTTGTTCATTCATCTATTAGAAAGTACTGAGGCATAGAAGTCATTCCAGTATATATTCAAATATGATCCCTGACATTTACAGACTATGTGATCTTGTGAACATTTCTAAACATACCTAAATCTCTTTCTTCATGTTTAACTGTAACTCTTTCATAAATAAGAATCCAATAGCCCATTCATCTAAAGCACCTTGAACAATACCAGATACCTGGTGAAGGTAAGCTTTCCTTTCATCTCCTGGATAAGCTACTAGCGATCTCAGACCTTCTCACCAAAATTATGGCAAAGATCTACCATGTGACATAGGATTGAATAAGCAGACTATATAATAATGTTTGCAATTGTACTCTGGAAAATTTATTCATTCAATAAATATATATCAGCAATGAACAACTATAACTTGAAGTTAAAAATAGAATACAATTTATATTATCAGTGAACTGCTTAAGTGTAAATCTAAAATTTTGTATAATATTCACGTAAGGAAAACTACCAAACTCAAAAGAAATCTTACTAAAAAGAACTAAATAAATAGATAATTCATGTTCATGGTTATAAAGACTATTTGTCGAGATGTCAGTTTCTCCAAACCTGACCCATAGATTCAATGAAATACAGTCAAAATCCCACCTAGTAATTTTGTGGATATCAACAAACTGAATCAAAAGTTTATATGCAGAGGCAAAGGCCTAACATATAATATTGGAAAAGAAGAACAAAGTCAGATATTACTCAAAATACAAAGTCAGATATTATTCAAAGACTGATATTACTCAACTTCAAAAATGACTATAAAGCTACAGTAATCAGGACAGTGTGGTGAAAGACTAGACAAATAGATCCAAAAAATAAAAACCAGAATGGAGAGCCCAGGAACATATACACATAAACATAATCAACTAAGTCTTGACAAAGCAGTAAAGGTAACTCCATGCAGAAATCATAAACTTTTCAACAAATGGTAATGGAACAACTGGACACTCACATAAAAAAATAATAACAATAATGAATCTAGACAAAGACCTAAACCTTTCATATGCACCTCAAAATATATCAGAGATTTTAACTTAAAATACAAAAGTACATACCTCCTAGAAGAGAACATAGGAGAAAATCTAGATTTCCTTGAAAGCATGGTAATAAATTTTAGACACAATGCCAAAGGTATGATTCAAGAAAAAGAATGGATAAGCTGGAATTCATTAAAATTAAAGGTTTTCTTTTCAAAAGATATTGCAAACAGATTGAGAAAACAAGCCACAAATTGAGAAAGTATATTTACAAAAGGCTCGTCTAATACCTAGGGAACATTTCATGCAAAGATAGGCTCAATAAAGGACAGAAGTGGTGTGGACCTAACAGAAGCAGAAGATATTAAGAAGAGGTGGCAAGAATACACAGAAGAACTGTACGAAAAAGATCTTCACGACCCAGATAATCATGATGGTGGGATCACTCACACTCACCTAGAGCCAGATCCTGGAATGTGAAGTCAAGTGGGCCTTAGAAAGCATCACTAGGAACAAAGCTAGTGGAGTTGGTGGAATTCCAGGTGAGCTAGTTCAAATCCTAAAAGATGATGTTGTGAAAGTGCTGCACTCAATGTGTCAGCAAATTTGGAAAACTCAGCAGTGGCCACAGGACTGGAAAAGGTCAGTTTTCATTCCAATCTCAAAGAAAGGCAATGCCAAAGAATGCTCAAACTACTGCACAATTGCACTCACCTCACACACTAGTAAAGTAATGCTCAAAATTCTCCAAGCCAGGCTTCAGCAATATGTGAACCGTGAACTTCCAGATGTTCAAGCTCGTTTTAGAAAAGGCAGAAGAACCAGAGATCAAATTGCCAACATCTGCTGGATCATGGAAAAAGCAAGAGAGTTCCAGAAAAACATCTATTTCTGCTTTATTGACGATGCCAAAGCCTTTGACTGTGTGGATCACAATAAACTGTGGAAAATTCTGAAGGAGATGGGAATACCAGACCACCTGACCTGCTTCTTAAAAAATCTTTATGCAGGTCAAGAAGCACCAGTTATAACTGGACATGGAACAACAGACTGTTTCCAAATCGGGAAAGGAGTACACCAAGGCTATATATTGTCACCCTGCTTATTTAACTTATATGCAGAGTACATCATGCTAAATGCCAGGCTGGATGAGGCAGAAGATGGAATCAAGATGGCCAGGAGAAATATCAATAATCTCAGATATGCAGATGACACCACCCTTATGGCAGAAAGTGAAGAGGAACTAAAGAGTCTCTTGATGAAAGTGAAAGAGGAGAGTGGAAAAAGCTGACTTAAAACTCAACATTCAGAAAACTAAGATCATGTCATCTGGTCCCATCATTTCATGGCAAATAGATGGGGAAACAATGGAAACAGTGACAGACTTTATTTTCTTGGGCTCCAAAATCGCTGCAGGTGGTGACTGTAGCCATGAAATTAGAAGAAGCTTGCTCCTTGGAAGAAAAGTTATGACCTACCTAGACAGCATACTAAAAAGCATAGATATTACTTTGCCAACAAAGGTCCATCTAGTCAAAGCTATGGTTTTTCCAGTAGTCATGTAGGGATGCAAGAGTTGGACTATAAAGAAAACTGAGCACCAAAGAATTGATGCTTTTGAACTGTGGTGTTGGGGAAGACTCTTAAGAGCCCCTTGGACTGCAAGGAGATCAGACCAGTCCATCCTAAAGGAAATCAGTCCTGAATATTCATTGGAAGGACTGGTGCTGAAGCTGAAACTCCAATACTTTGGCCACCTGATGCAAAGAGATGACTCATTGGAAAAGACCCTGATGCTGGGAAAGATTCAAGGCAGGAGGAGAAGGGGACGACAGAGAATGAGGTGGTTGGATGACATCACCTAACCGATGGACATGAGTTTGAGTAGTTTCCGGGAATTGGTGATGGACAGGGAAGCCTGGGGTGCTGTAGTCCATGGTGTCGCAAAGAGTCAGACACTATCGAGCAACTGAACTGAACTGAACTGAGGAGCAGGGCTCAGTTCCTTCTGCTTAACTTTCCTGTTAATCTAAAACTTCACTAAAATGTAATGTATAATTAAAAGAAGAAAAAAAAAAAAGAAATCCAGAAAATTTAGATGAAGTTGACCTCTTCTCAGTTCAGGACATAATTCTTTCCTTAAAAATATAAAGCTCCCCTGGGTGAGACAAATGTGAATGGATGTTCATTTATCTTTCAGCCAGTCCCTCAATTAATAAGACTCCCAAATCCTTCCACTTTCCTTTCATCAAGGTTAGGCATACTCAGACTTGAAGGGAATTGGATTTCAGACTTATTGTGTCACTGGATTATGACTTGAAGCCCAAGCTTCCATGAGTTATCATGGATAGGGTTAGCCTGTTGAAACGAATGATTCAGTTAATCCTAAACTTTCCATGAAATAGTAATTGCAACCATTTTAAAGCCCATTCTCCAGGTATGAGAGAAAGTCAGCATTGCTTACGTGGATTTCTGGTAGAAATACACAACCTGAGTTTGATTATGGGGAAACCTGTCTAAAATCAGGGCACTGATTTTTCTGATTGTAAGGTGACTATCCTGTACTGTCCAGGGATGTTGCAGTCATGGAGAACTAAGCAGGGTCTGAAATAATTCCAGATGAATTATCACTAGAGAGACATGACAGCATAGGATCTTAGATTGAGCCTTGTCCAGGAAAATAACGTGTGTATGTGTGTGCATTGTGGAGCAGGGTGGGGGTGTGGCAAGCAATTGGCAAGATTGGAAGAACTTTGTAGATTAGATAATATTATTGGGCACATATTGATTTCCCAGATTTTGATGATTGCATGCTCTGTGCTTATATCAGAGTATCTTTGTCTTTGAGGAACTGTCTTAGAAGTAAGAGAAAATCATGTCTACAACATACTCTCAATACACACACAAAAGGATTTTGCCTGTATTATCCCTGTCTTTGAAAGATCCTGTAACAAAAAGCCCCTGGAGAAGAAAATAACAACCCACTCCAATATTCTTGCCTGGGACATCCCACAGACAGAGGAGCCTGGTGGACTACAGTCCACAAAAGAGTTGAACACAACTTAGTGACTAAACAACAACAACACAGGAAAGAACAATAGCAATTTGGTCTCTTAAGTTACAGGCCTTAAATGTGCCAAATGAAGAAACAAAGCAGTAAAATGATTCATTTTGTTTAATTTTGTTGAAAATGTATTCAGTGCCTTCCCAGTATTATTAAAAGCCAAAAAAAAAAAAAATAAATAAATTCAGAACCCCTACCCTTGAGGAATATATGTTTTTCAACTTTAATTAAATATAGTCTAATATACAGAGGTTTTGTCTAAGGTTGAAGTGAAGTGAAAGTCTCTCAGTTGTGTCCAACTCTTTGCGACCCCATGGACTATACAGTCCATGGAATTCTCCAGGCCAGAATACTGGAGTGGGTAGCCTTTCACTTCTATAGGGGATCTTCCCAAACCAGGGATCAAACTCAGGTCTCCTGCATTGCAGGCGGATTCTTACCAGCTGAGCCACAAGGGAAGCCCTGTCTAAGGCTAAATAATTCTATAAACTTCAAATAGAATCACATTGTTGTAAAAGACTTAAATAAGAAGATAACGAAGAATTCCAGCTTGGCCACTTTATTCATAAGCAGGTATTTCCAAACTAACATAGACTGAGATTGAATCTGTAATCTGCTACTAACTAACACTATAGTGTCATTTGTCATTAAGGGCAATTATTTCCAACAACTAACTTAAAGAAGCCATTCTCACATTTAAGTTGGGGTCATCGGATGTTTCACTACCATATCTCCAATACTTAGATCAGAACCCATGATATATAATGTTTGATATAATATTTGATAGAAAAGTGTTGAATAAACAGAGGTTGGGACAGTGTGATGTTGTCAAGGTACAAACACACACACACAGGTTTAATGCTTCAGAGCATGGAAAACCAGTTTGCATTCATTATATTCCAGGGACAAATTTTACTTCCAGCCTCCTGAAGTCACTCTTGGGTAAGTGATATGGGACAATGCATTTTCCAATGTGACTTCATATACCAAGCTTAAGGCAGAAATAACTTTCTCAAATAGTGTTAGTCCCCCCAACACCTGGCTTTACAGCTGTCTGCTGACATGACACTCACATGGCACCTTGGTTTTTTACCTGAGACATGACTGAATTTGTTTTGATCCTGAATGAAGGACTTCAGTCCATGTATGAAGTTTGTCTCCACTATCTTAGAGGATAGACTGTAAAGTATTTCTATTTCTGCCATTTCTGAAATACCTTTTATCAACTATGTGGGCATGGTTGGACAGAGGTTTCATCAGTCCTGGGTCATCAAGACTCTGCTTGCATGTGGCTCAACTGCTTACAAAATAACTTTTTGAGGACTCACTCCAGCAGGTCTAATTGCTCTACCTCCATGTAAGTAATATTTGCCATCACCTGGCATTTCATATTATAAGTGTTATGTGACTCCCTTGGTGATGAAAGGAGGTTTGGAAGCAACTGTGTAGATCCTATTAGTCATGTGTTTCTATGGTTATTTATAAATATTATGACCAATCTTAGTCAATATATGATGATTACAAATTATTCACTTTTAATTGCCAGGAGCTGTTTTCTTTCAGAGGTCATTTAGAAGGGTTTTTAGATTCAGTTCACTCTGATGAATGTAATTTGCCAGACTGAAATATTCGTGGAGCCAAGATTTTGGCAATAAGATTGAACTTCAGAACACAGCTTAATTTGAAGAATGAGAAAAGAATAGATAAGTGCAAAAAGAGGAATCTTTGGTTGACTATGTGTTTGAGAAAGTTTTTATTTATAAGCATGGGAAAGTAATGAAAAACTCATCATTGCTTTGTGGGTCCGGGGAAAGTCTATTGTACCATAACTCCTTTGTAGATCTAAAGTTACTCAAGATGGAATTAGAAAGTTTCTCATATCCTTGCAGACTTCATCATTGGCAAAGACTACTTTACACATTCAACAAAAAGTAATACTAGGTAAAAAGAAAACATTGGAACAGGAAGGGAATTCAGCAGAGTCTGCTGAGAAAGCCAGCTGATGCTTTGTGTAGAATGTACAAAGTTAGCTTTGAACCACGGGCCAGGTTTAAGTTAGCTCGAGGCTGGGAACACATTTTGGAGTTGTAAGGATACTAACTGAATAAGTATTAAAGTAAAAGCCTTAAGAGCCAGGCTTGTTTGCAGCACAAACATAAGACAGAGAAAAATAATTTGGTCCAAATTGAGGCAGAGTAGTGAAAAGATTCTCATTCTATTCTGTGAGTATCTATTTTGGTGAATATCCCTCTTGTTGCTAAATATAACAGATGCAGCCATAGTAAGTATTAACAACTTTAATAAGCTGCCATTGTAAATAGCCACAGTGACAATGCAACTTTTAAAGTCTTTTTTTTTTTTTTTTTTTTTTTGCATTTGCGCACCAAGAGTTTTTGATGCATCTCTTCATTTGATAAATGTGTTAACATGTTTTCCATAAGCATGGCAGGATTGCATTCTCTCTTTCTCCCTCTTTTCCTTTTTTCTTTCTTTTTTCTCTCTTTTCCTTCTTTCTTTTTTCTCTGTTTTTCTTTTCTTTTTCTTTTGTCCCTCTCCTTCTTCTTCCTTTTCTTTCTCTCTCTTTCTTCTTCCCTCCCTCCATTCTTTCTGCTTTCTTTTTCTCTTTTTTCTATTAGGTTCTCTGCCTTAGGCAAGAAGAAGGACTCAAAATTCAAGCAAGAAGTATTAACTTTGAATTCTCCTCATTTACCAGCTAACCTTTCTTCTGAGTCTGTCTGCCTATTGATCTTTCTGTCTTTCTTTCTACTTATCTTTCTTTCTTTCTATACTTACCTACGTGCCTACCTACTTGTTTCTATCTCTACCTGTGTGTTCATATATGTAGTATATATACACATATGTATACTTCTGCTCTGCTACTAAAGAAATGAAATCTAAAAAAAAAAAAAAAAAGTGTTCCAATTCCTCCAGCTCAAATTTGAAAGAGCTAGAATTTTAACCCATATCTTATTGTGCAATTTAACCATGTTTTTCTAAGGATTAAATAATTATTGAAGGCAGACAAATAATTATACTTAAATTTTTAATGTATTTTTTCAACTTTTAAATTTAAATTCTCATTATGACCATTGATTCTGTTTTTTCATATATGGGAGTGTAACCAAATCAAAAGTGAATCTGTTCAAATAAAGATGCCAATAAGCAATTCTATAGGTGGCCGGTATCTATGACAAAAAATACTAGAGGAGAAAACAAGTACAATAAGGTTGGAAACACCACACTAAACATTAGTGCCTCCTTCTGTAGGTTCAGTTCAATTCAGTTCAGTTCAGTCGTTCAGATGTGTCCGACTCTTAGCAACCCCATGAATCGTAACACGCCAGGCCTCCCTGTCCATCACCAACTCCCAGAGTTTACTTAAACTCATGTCCATCGAGTCGGTGATGCCATCCAGCCATCTCATCCTCTGTCGTCCCTTTCTCCTTCTGTCCCCAATCCCTCCCAGCATCAGGGTCTTTTGCAATGAGTCCACTCTTCACATCAGGTGGCCAAAGTATTGGAGTTTCAGCTTCAGCATCAGTCCTTCCAATGAACACCCAGGACTGATCTCCTTTAGGATGGACTGCTTGGATCTCCTTGCAGTCCAAGGGACCCGCAAGAGTCTTCTCCAACACCACAGTTCAAAAGCATCAATTCTTCAGTGCTCAGCTTTCTTCACAGTCCAACTCTCACATCCATACATGACCAATGGAAAAAGCATAGCCTTGACTAGACGGACCTTTGTTGGCAAATGTCTCTGCTTGTCTCTGCTTTGTTGGTAATGTCTCTGCTTTTTAATATGTTCTCTAGGTTGGTCATAACTTTCCTTCCAAGGAGTAAGGAAGGAAAATTTCATGGCTGCAATCACCATCTGCAGTGGTTTTGTAGCCCAAAAAATTAGTCAGCCACTGTTTCCACTGTTTCCCCATCTATTTCCCATGAAGTGATGGGACCAGATGCCATGATCTTAGTTTTCTGAATGTTGAGCTTTAAGCCAACTTTTTCACTCTCCTCTTTCACTTTCATCAAGAGACTCTTTAGTTCCTCTTCACTTTCTGCCATAACAGTGGTGTCATCTGCATATCTGAGGTTATTGATACCCCAGCAATCTTGATTCCAGCTTGTGCTTCTTCCAGCCCAGACTGTAGGTTAAAAGGAAGTAAATCTGTCTTCTGGAATCAAAAATATTTTTGAAAAAAATCTTAAGAAATGTATTTCCAAATCCGTCCTCACTTTGTATTATTTTACAGATGAGAAAATCTGGGACCAGAGGCTATTGAAGTTACACAAACACTTTTGAGAAAAGCTGGATTCAGCACTGTATTTTGGATTCCTTGTGTTACTGAACATAAATTCTTATGCCCAATGCACAGTAAGGTCAAACAAACCAAAATATCAAAGTTAGGAGCAGAGAAAGTTTTATTACAAGGCTATACAAAGAGATAGGTGGCTCATGCACAAAAGGTTCCTAACTCCCCAAAGGTTTTCAGCAAAGCCCTTTTAAAGGCAAGGAGAGGGACTGGACATAAGTGCTTTGTTGCTGCAAACTTCTTGGGTGTCAGATTCCTTTTTTCTTGCAACTGTCCACAAAGGTCGGGTCATGTCCACATGGGCCTCCAACAAGACAAAAGCTATTCTCTGCTCTGCAAATTTTTATCTCTGTATGAATGTGCTCTTAAAGGTCAGAGCCTTGAGAATAAGTTATCCTGTATATTTCAGGCTACAGGCAACATTCTTTTATAAAAGATGCAGAGTCAGAATGACTAAGCACAGGCAACAGAGCACAAAGTTTAAAGGAAGAGATCTAATATGGAATCAGATTTCTTTTTCCTTATTATACATGCAGGGGTTTAGTAGGAGGGTGTGTATTTTGCCCATAGGTTTCAGGAGCAGAATGTGGATCAAGAATTCCTCTGGGAAAATGCCAGAAAAATAGCTGTCACTATTGATCTGGAACCCATATCAATAAGCGAATCTTATACAGATGGAGGTATGACAATAGAGTAATGAGATTTTTTTCTTCAAAATCTTTAAAGGTTATACATTAAATAGAGAGTGATTTTCAAAGTCGTCACTCCTGAAGCTTTTACTCTCCATCCTGTTATCTTGATATGGTCAAAAATATGTTTAGTTCTCCAACTGGCTGAGGCTTAAGCCCACAAATCTATGCGTCAACAAAGACATAGCAAATGTCTATTATGTGCTAGCCCTGTGTAGGGGCAGTGGATCCCACAAGAAGGTAAAGTCTGATCGCAGGTGGTCTTGGCCTGCAGCAGCTTGAAGCAGAGTTTTGGTTCCCAGCCAGAGATTGAGTTTGGACCACAGTAGTGAGAATGCTGAATCCTAACCATTAGACCAGTAGTCGGTGACAAGGCCCTGGCCCTTTGGCTTTACAGAAAGAATTCCCACAAAAACGGAAAGTAGTGAAAAAAAGTGAAGATTTTATTAGAAGTAAAACGGTACAGTACATGTAGATGGACACATGGGCAGACTCAGAGAGAGAGCTGTATCCTCCTGTCAATTTAAATCACTTAAGTGGAGCATTTCTTTCAGGTTTTCTTTGGCCAATCATTTTGACTTGCCTGGTTCTGAGTCTGTTTTTCGGATATCTCTGGATCCTCCCATGTGTGTGCATGTATCTCTCAACCAAGATGGATTCCAGCATAGAGATCTATGGGTAGATTAACATTATTCCCCTTTTGACCTCCAAGGAACTTGACTTGGAGAATGAGAAACATGTGGTCTTTATATTTTATCTGGGCAGGACCTAACCTCCTTTATTATCTTGCTCTGTCCACAAGGGATGAACTCCAACTACTCAGTCTGGGGCCAATTTATCTCCTGCCTCAAGGCCATCTTCTGAAAGCTCAGATTCAAGTGGACAACACTAGCTATTCACAGTTAAATTAATCAATATCTAGACAATAACTGACTAACATAAAGCTACAAGGAAAATCAAAGGATGTCACGGTACAGAACGAGAGAAATGTCTGAGTTTTCACAGGGTAGTCATGACAAAGACATTTTGATGAAGTGGAATTTAAGCTGAGGACTGATAATAGAGGCAAACCATAGTGAGGTCTGATCGGAAAAGAATATTCCATATAGAGAAAAAGCAAAAAATCTTGTGGCCTAAATAAGTGGCTGTGTTTTGAGACTTGAAAAGATGTTAAACCTAGATATTTTAAAGATGAAAAAGTAGCTGCTGATGTGGAGGAGAATGAGCCAGATTATACAGACACATATAATTCATGACTAACAGCATAGTTTATCCTAAGAACGGTGAACATAAGCAGAAAACTGACATGTTTTTTTTTTGTTGTTTTTTTTTTTTTTTAATTCTTCTGGCTGTGATGGGAAATAAATCATAGGGGCACCCAAAAAAATGATGAAACCAATCTGTAGGCTATTGACAAGTTTGGGTAAAACATGATGGTGATATTGATAGAATAGGAGTTCTCAAGATTGAGAAAAATAGATGGAGTTGAGGTATATTTTTAAAAGCGAATTGACAGGACTTGCTAATGAATTAGATGTGGAGAATGAGGGCTAAGGAAGAGTCAAGAATGACTTGCAGTTTTCTGGCTTCAGTAACTGAATCAATGGTGGTACCATTTACAGAGATGGAAAAAAACTGACACGAGCCAGACTAGAAAAGGAAGCTAAGGGCAATGTTTAGACCATAGTAACCTTGAAATGCTTATGAGACATCCAAGTAGAAATGCCAAATGGATAATTGAATGTTGGAGTCTCAGGTTTATAGGAAACATGTGACCTGAAGGTAGAAATTTGAACACTCTCAGTCTATAGTTAGGCTTAAGCTTTGGGAGAGAATGCACATTTATCTTTCCCAAACCAAGCCATATACAGTACTTTCCATTTGCCTTCAGATTCTAAGAATTTGGATCACTGATCTCTCAACTCTAGCTGCTCCCATATCCACTTTACTTTCTAGATTTCTTTCCTCTACAAAGTTGTATCTTCTAAAAGTTTTTGAGCTCCCAAATGAAACACTGCAAAGGCTAACAAAGTTTTGCTAAGAGAACACACTGTCATAGCAAACATACTTCCAACAACAAAACATACGATTGTAAACATGGAAATCACCAGTTGGTCAATACAGAATCAGATTGATTATATTCTTTGCAGCTGAAGATGGAGACGTTCTATACAGTCAGCAGAAAACAAGACCTGGAACTTACTGTGGCTCTGATCATCAGCTCATAGTTTTAAGATTCAGGCTTAAATTGGAGAAAGTAAGAAAAACCACTTGGCCTTTCAGGTATGACCTATATTAATTCCCTTATGATTATATGGTGGAGGTAGTGAGTTGAATCACTAATTAATTAGATTAGTTGAATCGCTAATCTAATCAAGAGATTAGATCTGGTAGACAAATGCCTGAAGAGCTATGGACAGAGGTTCATAACATTTCACAAGAGATAGTGACCAAAACCATCCCAAGAAAAAGAAATGCACAAAGGTGAAATGGTTGTCTGAGGAGGCCTTACAAATAGCTGAGGAAAGAAGACAAGCAAAAGGCAAAGGAGAAAGGGAAAGATATACAAACTGAAGTCAGAGTTCCAGAGAATAGCAAGGAGAGATTTTTTTTAAAAGCCTTCTATGTGAACAATGCAAAAACATAGAGGAAAACCATAGAATGGGAAAGACTAGCAATCTCTTCAAGAAAATTGGTGATTACCAAGGGAACATTTTATGCAAGGGTGATTAATAAAGGGCAGAAATGTCAAGAACATAAAAGAAGCCGAAGAGATTAGGAAGAGGTGGCAAGAATACACAGAACTATACAAAAAAGGTCTTAAAGACCCAGATAAGCATAATGGTGTAATCATTCACCTAGAACCAGACATAATGGAATGTGAAGACAAGTGGGCTCTGGGAAGCATAACTATAAACAAAGCTAGGGATGGTGATGAAATTCCAGCTGAACTGTTTAAAATCTTAAAAGCTGATGCTGTTAAAGTGCTGCACTCAATATGTCAACAATTTTAGAAAACTTAACAATGGCCACAAACGTCACTTTTCATTCCAAAACCAAACAAGAATAATGACAACGAAGGTTCAAACTATGGTATATATGAGCTCATTTCACATGTTAGCAAGGTAATTCTCAAAATTCTTAAAGCTAGGCTTCAGCAGTATGTGAACCAAGAACTTCTATATATTCAAGCTGGATTTAGAAAAGGCAGAGGTACCAGAGATCCAATTGCCAACATCCGCTGGATCATGGAAAAAGCAAGAGAGTTCCAGAAATATTTCTGCTTCATTGACTACACTAAAATCTTTGACTGTGTGGGTCACAAAAATCTGTGGAAAATTCTGAAAGAGATGGGAATACCAGACTACCTAACCTGCTCTTGAGAAACCTGTATGCAGGTCAAAAAGCAATAGTCAGAACTGGATACAGAACAATGGACTGGTTCAAAATTGAGAAAGGAGTTCATCAAGGCTGTATATTGTCATTCTGCTTATAAGGCTGTATATTGTCACTCTGCTTATTTAATTTATATGCAGGGTCCATCATGCCAAATGCTGGGCTGGATGAATCACAAGCTGAAATCAAGATTGCTGGGAGAAATATCAACAACCTCAGATATGCAGATGATACCACTCTAAAGGCAGAAATTGAAAAGGAACTGAAGAGTCTCTTGATGAGGGTGAAAGAGAATGAAAAAGCTGGCTTAAAGCTCAACATTCGAAAAACAAAGGTCCTGGCGTCCAGTTCCATCACTTCATGGCAACTAGATGGGGAAAAAAGTGGAAACGGTGATAGATTTTATTTTCTTGGGTTCCAAAATCACTGTGGATGATGACTTCAGCCATGAAATTAAAAGACAGTTGCTCCCTGGAAGGAAAGCTATGACAAAACTAGACAGTATATTAAAAAGGAGGGACATCACTTTGCCAAAAAAGGTCAGTATAGCAAAGCTATGGTTTTTCCAGTAGTCATATATGGATGTCAGAGTTGGATCATAAAGAAGGTTGAATGCCAAAGAATTGATGGTTTTGAACTGTGGTGCTTGAGAAGACTCTTGAGAGTCCCTTGGACTGCAAGGAGATCAAACCAGTCAATCCTAAAGGAGATCAAACCTGAATATTCATTGGAAGCACCGATGCTGAAGCTGAACCTCCAATCCTTTGGCCACCTGATGCAAAGAGCTAACTCAATGGAAAAGACCCTGATGCTGGGAAAGATTAAGGGACGGAGGAGAATGGGGTTTCAGAAGATGAAATGTTTAGATGGCATCATCAACACAATGAACATGAGTCTGAGCAAACTCTGGGAGATAGTGAAGGACAGGGAAGTCTGGTGTGCTTTAGTCCATGTGGTAGCCAAGAGTTGAAGGCAACTTAGCGACTGAACAACAGTAACAAAATTTCCACTTGTCCAGTCAAGCTGGCCAGAAAACAGCCACATGAGCCCTTCTCTTTCAGGTGTTTTTAAGCACACAGTGGGAAAAAAACCCACTGCAAACCACAACAAAACCCCTGAGATTGGTTTTCAGCGAAAGCTGAAAGTTTTTTTGTTTTTGTTGTTGTTTTCTTACTATAAGTGAAGTTATTCTTGGGACCATTTGCTCCTGATTTCTTTCTTGATCTTAGACAAAAGTTTCCATTTATCCTTCATCTGTAGTTCTGTAATAGGCATGATTCTATGTTGGATCTGTTTCTTTTACTTTAACCTTTGTGCTCTGTTGCCTGGACTTAGTCATGTTGACTCTGTACATTTGTAAAAAAATTTTGCCTATAGCCTGAAATACACAAAAGAGCCTATTTTCAAAGTTCTGACCTTTAAAGTATAACATTCTTCCATTCAGATCGAGATAAAAATTTGTAGCATAGAGAATAATATTTGTCTAATTAAAGGTTTTCAGGAATATCATGACCTCACCTATGCAGACAGATGCAAGTTTCTGACATCAACAACTAACCACAGCCCCTCCCCTTTAAGCACAAAAGAAGCTAATTCTAACTCAGGTAAGATGGTTCTCTAGGATATGAATCTTCCATTTTCTTGGTCTGCTGGCTTTCTGAATAAAGTCATTATTCTTGTCCCAACAACTTGTCTCCCAGTGAGCAGAACAAGTTTAGACTTAGTGAGCAGAACGAGTTTGAACTCAGTAACAGTTCTATTATTCCTGTGCGTATTCTAAGTTTTTCATGGTGAAATTCATGTTGACTCAGAATTCCAGATGTTGAGGTCTGAAGAAGTCCTCAAATACTAGTTCAACCTGCTCGTGTTACATATGAGAAAACAAACATATAAAAAGTATAAGTGACTGACAAACACGGTGGCTCTAATAAGGAATTTATATTATTTATATTATCTAATTTATAGAGAATAAATTGCTCATTGCTGAATAGATTGTTCTTTCTCTGCCCTAGACTACACAAATGCAGCCAACTCATTTCACATTGTAAGTTCCTGGACAACAAAAGGCTTCAATTTCATTTCTAATTACACTTTTTAAAGCTACAGAGAGCTGTCCTCAAGTTCACTTACTATAGGCCCCAGAATTGTTTCTCATTAAAGCTGGCCTCTTCTGTAAGTCAGACATTCACAGAGATTCCACAGGAAGAGGGCCTCTAAGACACAGCTTTATCTCCCTGTCTTACTAGGGTATATCATGACTCCAGTAGGAAATGCATAAAATAATTTATATAATAAGCTTTACAATCTTATGCTTTGCATTCTTGAGATCTACAATATTTTACCCCATATTTATTTTGTTCTTTTTAATGATTGACTCCAAATATTCTCAGCTAAAAAGTTTTGAAAATGCAGAAAAGTACAAGCAAGCAAAACTATCTATACCCTTACAAGACTTAGGTAATTACTTCGTATTTTGTACTTCTTTCCAGATCTTCTTCCATGCATATAGGTTTGTACATGGGTTTTTCTTGTGTGTGTAGCTATGTAGATATTTTCGTGTATGTTTACATTTTTCTGTATTATATATAAACATTATATACATAAAATATTTATATTATTTGTGTTCTCTAATTTTCTGTAGTGTTCTCTAATTTTTTATAAGGGATATAACCCCTAGCAAAATGCATAGCACATTATAAACTCCCTGTAAATTCTGATTCTCTTATTATTATAATCAAAGATACAGAGTGTTGAAGCAAAGGTAAGGAGTGTTCTTTGGACAGGGCTGTGAAATGCACTCACAGAGCAAAAGTTGAGGCCAGAAGATTTAATGACTCTCACAATTTAGGGTTAGAACCATAAGTGGATGACCATAATGACTAGTATTTGTATCACTGAAAAGCCTGAACCCAGACTGGGAATGATGACAAAATCAACAAAGGTCACGCCCCTGCTTTGAGAATGAGACGTAGTACAGAGCATGCTTGCCTCAAGAGGGATGGGAAACTCATCTCAGTTTTAAATTTCATTCTCAAGGCTTTAAAATATAGAAAAATTGACCTTTCTCATAACTACCATCATCTTTCAAACACCCATACTACTCTGAGCCCTTATGTGCCTCAGTTCTGCATTCTAGAAATGATAGGTGTTATTCTAGAGATTTAAAGGGAAGAGAGAACTTCAGCTTGCAAATAATGGGAATTCTAAGGCCAAGGATACCCAAATTCCTGGAAACACTCCACTGTTTAAACACTTTACTATGTAAAAGCTTTGGACATGAGTATTTCCCTTTCCCTGTAATGTATTATATATGCATTCATTTACACAAAATACTACAATCAGATTATTTTTGGCATCCAACAGCTGTAAGTCACTTCAAGTGAGGGAGATTGATTCCTTGATACCTCAAGACACTTTTCATCTTATCTACTGGCATTATTATAATTTAAAAAAAACACCCACATCTTCTTTTCCTGTCATTATTTCATGGCTTCCCTCATCTGTTCATTAATTCTTGAAACTAAAAGTCTGCCTTTGACATTAAGACCATATCTGCCTTAGTTGTGCAGCAGATGCTTTTTGCACATTGACATATTTGCTATCATCACATTGCTTTTTCTTCCATATGTATTTTACTTCTCTTGAAGAAAAAGTATGTAATGGTCTTCATAGATAATTAGCATGCAGTAACCCAATGATATCTGTTAAAGAAAAAGTAAAATGTAACAAGATAAAGGTTAAATATTATCTCATAAACAAAATCCTATGAAAAATAACATAAAAACTTAGAGATAGGCAGTGATAAATTCAAAATCTCCTCTGTAGTTTCAAACATTTGGAAGTGCTTAACTTCCCTAACAACCATTTATTTGATCAAGACTCTGAGGTCTTAACTGACCTCAAGCACAATACACTCTTCCAAGACAAAAGGGAGAAAATGCCCCAATATTCTTTGCCCTTATCAGAGTGCTGCAGAGGAACTGCCAGCATCCAGATATTCTGGAAAGACACAACAAACTCTGATCCACTTTGGGGAAATTATACCTGTGATATTTCTCCTCCTACTCCTTGCTAATCAACTCTTTATTCATTCTTCAAGTGTTTGCTTAAACATCACTATCTAGAAAAGTGTCCTAGATTCACATCTAAATTAGTCCCCTTTATGCCCAAATCATAATTCTTAACTTGCTCCTTGCAATGCTTATTCCAATTTAGCATTTCATTGTTTTATAGTTATTTTACATCTTCCTCTCTCCCCACTAGACTCAGACTTTAATGAGAGCAGGAATTGGCTCCAATTTGTTCAATGCTGAATTTACAAACACCTAGCATGGTTCATTAGAATGACAGTTGTTGTGCTCAGTCGTTCAACCATGTCCGACTCTTTGCAACCTCATGGACTGCAGTATGCCAGACTTCTCTGTCCTTCACTATTTCCTGGAGTTTGCTTAAACTCATGTCCATTGAATCTATGATGTCATCCAACAATCTCATTCTCTGTTGCCCCTTCTCTTCTTGTTCTCAATCTTTCCCACCATCCAGGGTCTTCAACGAGTTGGCTCTTCACATCAGATGGCCAAAGGGTTGGCACTTTTGCTTCAGCATCAGTTCTTCCAATGACTATTCAGGACTGATTTCCTTTAGGATTGACTGGTTTGATCTCATTGCTGTCCAAGGCACTCTCAAGAGTCTTCTCCAATACCACAGTTTAAAAACATCAATTGTTAGGAGCTCAGCTTTCTTTATGGTCTGACTCTCACATCTGTATATGACTACTGGAAAAAAACATGGCTTTGACTATATAGACTTTTGTTGACAAACTGATGTCTTGACTATTAAATACACTGCTAAGATTGTCATAGCTTTTCTTCCAAGGAGCAATCATCTTTTAATTTCATGGTTGCAGTCACCATCCACAGTGGCTTTGGAGACCAGGAAAATAAAGTCTGTCGCTGTTTCCATTTTTCCCCAATTTATTTCCCATGAAATGATGAGACTGGATCTTCATTTTTTGAACGTTGAGTGAAAAAAACAGCTTTTTCACTCTACTCTTTCACCTTCATCAAGAGGCCCTTTTGTTCCTCTTCACTTTCTGCCATAAAGATGGTGTCATCTGCATATCTGAGGTTATTGATATTTCTCCTGACTATCTTGATTCCAGCTTGAGCTTCATCCAGCCTGACATCTTGCATCATGTATTCTGTATGTAAGTTAAATAAGCAGGGTGATATTTACAGCCTTGACGTACTCTTTTTCCAATTTTGAAACAGTCCATTGTTCCATGTTCAGTTCTAGCTGTTGTTTCTTGATCTGCATACAGGTTTCTTAGGAAGCAGGTAAGGTAGTCTGGTATTCCCATCTTTTTAAGAATTTTCCACAGTTTGTTGTGATCCACACAAAGTCTTTAATATAGTCAATGAAGTGGAAGTAGATGCTTTTCTGGAATTTCCTTGCTTTCCTATGATCCAACAGATGTTGGCAATTTGATCTCTGGTTCCTCTGCCTTTTCTAAATTAAGTTTGTACATTTGGAAGTTCTTCATTCACATACTGTTGGAGCCTAGCTTGAAGAATTTTGATTATAACCTTGCTAGCATTTAAAATGAACACAACTGAACAGTAGCTTGAACATTCTTTGGCATTGCCTTTCTTTGGGATTGGAATGAAAACCGACTTTTCCAGTCTTGTGGCCTCTGCTGAGTTTTCCAAATTTGCTGACACATTGACTGCAGCACTTTCACAGCATCATCTTTTAGGATTTGAAGTAGCTCAGCTAGAATGCCATTACCTCCACTAGCTTTGCTTGTAGTCATCCTTCTTAAGGCCCACTTGTCTTCACATTCCAGAATGTCTGGCTCTAGGTGAGTGATCACACCACTATGGTTATCTGAGTCATTAAGACCTTTTTTTGTGTAGTTCTTCTGTGTATTCTTGCCACCTCTTCTTAATATCTTCTGCTTCTGTTAGGTCCATACCATTTCTATCCTTTACTGTGCCCATCTGCATGAAGTGTTCCCTTGGTATCTCTAATTTTCTTGGAGAGATCTCTAGTCTTTCCCATTCTATTGTTTTCTTCTGTTTCTTTGCACTGTTCATTTAAGAAGGCTTTCTTATCTCTCCTTGTTATTCTTTGGGCCTCTGCTTTCAGATGAATATATCTTTCTTTTTCTCATTTGCCTTTCACTTCTCTTCTTTCCTTAGCTATTTGTAAGACGGCCTCATTAACCATTTTGTCTTTTTGCATTTCTTTTTCTTAGGGATGGTTTTGATCATTGCCTCATGTACAATGTTACAAACCTCTGCCCGTAATCTTTATGCACTCTGTCTATCAGATCAAATCTCTTGAATTTATTTGTCAGAATGACAGTAAATAATCAATATGATGAAAGCATCTATTAATTTTATTAAAACTTCTTATTCATAGAGATATGAACCTTATAAATAGATCTTTAATTACCAGTGAAGAGAATTTGAAATAAATGTTAAAAGGGTAGACATCAGCAGACTGACTGAGAAGAGTCTTGGGAGATGCACTGTTGTTACTGGAGGAAATGAGGAAACTAAGACTTGGAGAATCTGTCAAGTTCATACAAACAGCAAGTGCTAGGACATACATTGGGTTCTCGATAACCATTTCATAAATGAATGAAATTACACATTCATAGGAGAAACTGTTAGGCAGTTTTACAGGTAATAATGTTCTTTTCTTTTCAGTAATGCAGTTTTCCAAAGTTTCTATATATCAGTCCTAATTTTGCACTTTTGAAGCTCAAAAAAAGATTGATTCTCTCATCCCCATTATATATCTTCAATTATTGTTTTATTCATTCATTTATTCATTCAATCAGTGTTTTAATGTAACCAATGTCAAATGCTAGTCTAAGAGCACAATGATGAACAAATATCTTCATAGAGCTTCCTGGGGAATAGATAAACAGTAAACCACCCCATAAGTGAAAATAATGGCAGTGCTACATATTTCACAGAAGAAAGCTGTGGGAGCTTATGACAGGAGAATCTGACCTAATAGGGGAGATCAGAAGAATAAAAGGTTTTATTTTAAATAGTCTAAGAAGAAGGAAAACGCATTCCAATAGAGGCAATGGTCTGCACCCTGTGACAGGAAGTGCAATATGTGTGAGGGGATGAAAATGTCCATGTGGCAAAAATAGAAAAAGTTAAGAGTGTATGGTGTCAGATAAAATAGACTTTCAAATAAAGGCTGTGAAAAGAGACAAAGAAGGACACTACATAATGATCAAAGGATCAATCCAAGAAGAAGATATAACAATTATAAATATATATGCACCCAACATAGGAGCACCACAATATATACAGCAAACACTAACGAGTATGAAAGAGGAAATTAATAGTAACACAATAATAGTGGGAGACTTTAATACCCCACTCACAACTATGGATAGATCAACTAAACAGAAAATTAACAAGGAAACACAAACCTTAAATGACACAATGGACCAGCTAGACCTAATTGATATCTATAGGACATTTCACCCCAAAACAATCAACTTCACCTTTTTCTCAAGTGCACACGGAACCTTCTCCAGAATAGATCACATCCTGGGCCATAAATCTAGTCTTGGAAAATTCAAAAAAATTGAAATCATTCCAGTCATCTTTTCTGACCACAGTGCAGTAAGATTAGATCTCAATTACAGGAAAAAAATTGTTAACAATTCAAACACATGGAGGCTAAATAACACGCTTCTGAATAACCAACAAATCATAGAAGAAATCAAAAAAGAAATCAAAATATGTATAGAAACGAATGAAAATGAAAACACAACAACCCAAAACCTATGGGACAATGTAAAAGCAGTGCTAAGGGGAAGGTTCATAGCATTACAGGCTTACCTCAAGAAACAAGAAAAAAGCCAAATAAATAACCTAACTCTACACCTAAAGCAATTAGAGAAGGAAGAAATGAAGAACCCCAGGGTTAGCAGAAGGAAAGAAATCTTAAAAATTAAGGCAGAAATAAATGCAATAGAAACTAAAGAGACCATAGCAAAAATCAACAAAGCTAAAAGCTGATTTTTTGAAAAAATAAACAAAATTGACAAACCATTAGCAAGACTCATTAAGAAACAAAGAGAGAAGAACCAAATTAGCAAAATTAGAAATGAAAATGGAGAGATCACAACAGACAACACTGAAATACAAAGGATCATAAGAGACTACTACCAGCAGCTCAATGCCAATAAAATGCACAACTTGGATGAAATGGACAAATTCTTAGAAAAGTATAACTTTCCAAAACTGAACCAGGAAGAAATAGAAGATCTTAACAGACCCATCACAGGCAAGGAAATCGAAACTGTAATCAAAAATCTTCCAGCAAACAAAAGCCCAGGACCAGATGGCTTCACAGCTGAATTCTACCAAAAATTTAGAGAAGAGGTAACACCTATCTTACTCAAACTCTTCCAGAAAATTGCAGAAGAAGGTAAACTTCCAAACTCATTCTATGAGGCCACCATCACCCTAATTCCAAAACCAGACAAAGATGCCACAAAAAAAGAAAACTACAGGCCAATATCACTGATGAACATAGATGCAAAAATCCTTAACAAAATTCTAGCAAACAGAATCCAACAACATATTAAAAAAATCATACACCACGACCAAGTAGGCTTTATCCCAGGAATGCAAGGATTCTTCAATATCCGCAAATCAATCAATGTAATACACCACATTAACAAATTGAAAGATAAAAACCATATGATTATCTCAATAGATGCAGAGAAAGCCTTTGACAAAATTCAACACTCATTTATGATTAAAACTCTCCAAAAAGCAGGAATAGAAGGAACATACCTCAACATAATAAAAGCTATATATGACAAACCCACAGCAAGCATCACCCTCAATGGTGAAAATTTGAAAGCATTTCCCCTGAAATCAGGAACAAGACAAGGATGCCCACTCTCACCACTACTATTCAACATAGTGTTGGAAGTTTTGGCCACAGCAATCAGAGCAGAAAAAGAAGTAAAAGGAATCCAGATAGGAAAAGAAGAAGTGAAACTCTCACTGTTTGCAGATGATATGATCCTCTACATAGAAAACCCTAAAGACTCTACCAGAAAATTACTAGAGCTAATCAATGAATATAGTAAAGTTGCAGGATATAAAATTCACACACAGAAATCCCTTGCATTCCTATATACTAACAATGAAAAAACAGAAAGAGAAATTAAGGAAACAATACCATTCACCATTGCAACAAAAAGAATAAAATACTTAGGAGTATATCTACCTAAAGAAACAAAAGACCTATACATAGAAAACTATAAAACACTGATGAAAGAAATCAAAGAGGACACAAACAGATGGAGAAACATACCGTGTTCATGGATTGGAAGAATCAATATTGTCAAAATGGCTATTCTACCCAAAGCAGTCTATAGATTCAATGCAATCCCTATCAAGCTACCAATGGTATTTTTCACAGAACTAGACCAAAGAATTTCACAATTTGTATGGAAATACAAAAAACCTCGAATAGCCAAAGTAATCTTGAGAAAGAAGAATGGAACTGGAGGAATCAACCTGCCTGACTTCAGACTCTACTACAAAGCCACAGTCATCAAGACAGTATGGTACTGGCACAAAGACAGAAATATAGATCAATGGAACAGAATAGAAAGCCCAGAGATAAATCCACGAACCTATGGACACCTTATCTTTGACAAAGGAGGCAAGGATATACAATGGAAAAAAGACAACCTCTTTAACAAGTGGTGCTGGGAAAACTGGTCAACCACTTGTAAAAGAATGAAACTAGAACACTTTCTAACACCATACACAAAAATAAACTCAAAATGGATTAAAGATCTAAATGTAAGACCAGAAACTATAAAACTCCTAGAGGAGAACATAGGCAAAACACTCTCCGACATAAATCACAGCAAGATCCTCTATGACCCACCTCCCAGAATATTGGAAATAAAAGCAAAAATAAACAAATGGGACCTAATGAAACTTAAAGGCTTTTGCACTACAAAGGAAACTATAAGTAAGGTGAAAAGACAGCCCTCAGATTGGGATAAAATAATAGCAAATGAAGAAACAGACAAAGGATTAATCTCAAAAATATACAAGCAACTCCTGAAGCTCAATTCCAGAAAAATAAATGACCCAATCAAAAATGGGCCAAAGAACTAAACAGACATTTCTCCAAAGAAGACATACAGATGGCTAACAAACACATGAAAAGATGCTCAACATCACTCATTATTAGAGAAATGCAAATCAAAACCACAATGAGGTACCATTACACGCCAGTCAGGATGGCTGCTATCCAAAAGTCTACAAGCAATAAATGCTGGAGAGGGTGTGGAGAAAAGGGAACCTTCTTACACTGTTGGTGGGAATGCAAACTAGTACAGCCACTATGGAAAACAGTGTGGAGATTTCTTAAAAAACTGGAAATAGAGCTGCCATATGACCCAGCAATCCCACTTCTGGGCATACACACTGAGGAAACCAGATCTGAAAGAGACACGTGCACCCCAATGTTCATTGCAGCACTGTTCATAATAGCCAGGACATGGAAGCAACCTAGATGCCCATCAGCAGATGAATGGATAAGGAAGCTGTGGTACATATACACCATGGAATATTACTCAGCCATTAAAAAGAATTCATTTGAACCAGTCCTAATGAGATGGATGAAGCTGGAGCCCCTTATACAGAGTGAAGTAAGCCAGAAAGACAAAGAACATTACAGCATACTAACACATATATATGGAATTTAGAAAGATGGTAACGATAACCCTATATGCAAAACAGAAAAAGAGACACAGAAATACAGAACAGACTTTTGAACTCTGTGGGAGAAGGCGAGGGTGGGATGTTTCGAGAGGAATCGGGTGAAGAGGGAGGTGGGAGCGGGGATTGGGATGGGGAAGACGTGTAAATCCATGGCTGATTCATATCAATGTATGACAAAACCCACTGAAATCTTGTGAAGTAATTAGCCTCCAACTAATAAAAAAATTTAAAAAAAAAAAAGTCAAAAAAAAAAAAGAATCAATCAAGTACCATAAAAAAAAAAAAAAAAAAGAGTGTATGGTGTGATTTAAGGCTATAAGTACAGGTAGAAGCCAATCCATGCAAGGACACACAGTTAATTACAAGACTACTAAGAGCAAAGGAACCCTTTGAATTTCAACCTAGGAAACAATGTTCTCAGATTTGCATTTTGTAAAACATTTTTTTGACAAGTTTGGAAGATATGAGAACAAAGAGTAGAAGCAGAAAGACCTGGATGCTACTCTTGGCAAAATATGTTGATGGTTTGGATAAAAAGGCATTGGAGATAGAAAGTAAACCAACTATTATGCTATTGGGATGCAAACTGAACAAGACATTATAGTTTGAGTGCAAAGGGAGAAAAAGTGGAAAATGACATGTGCAGGTTGATTCTCTGCTAACTTTTTATTCCAATATACATCTTCCCTCTTCCTTAACAACAAAACCCTAAATTTATCTGATGTGCCATGAAGCAGGTAAAATTTATGTTTTTCTGTCTCGTGTTCAGGAATATATAACCAAAATTGTATATTGCCAAACACTGGCCAATAAAATATATACGGGGAAATTTGGGGTTTTTGAGAATTTTTTCTTAAAAGGGAGAGGTCGTGGCCTTATTCTCCCCTTCCTAAACCCTTCTGCTTGGAACTCAGATGTGAAATTTTAGCTTTACCAGTCAATTTGAATCATAAAGACAAGGACTGAATATAGGAGAAGGCAAGTACTCACGTGGCAGCCTCAATCTAGGCTGTATAACACAGACTTCTTTTATCATGAGAAAATGAAACTGTTTATGTCAAAATCACCAATAGCCTAAGAATCTGACTTTATTCACAGCACAATACACTAGATAAATAGGGGTGCCATTAGGTGGGAAAGATGTGAGGAAGTTCAGATAATGGGAAGAAGCACCAAGAGTTACTTTGAATGCAATAAGTTTGAGATGTCTCACAGATGATGAAGGGGGCAGTTAGATGTACAAATCTAGAATTTCTAACATGTCTAGATTAAGTATAGATATTTTAGGTCCCTTAGCATTTTGAAGGTATTTATAGTCACATAAGAAAACTAAGTGAATCTACAGATTCATTGCAAACCTGTTAAAATATCAGATGGTTTTTCCATAGAAATTGAAAAGCAGATCTTTAAATTCACGTAGAAATGCAAGGAACCCAGCATAGCCAAAATAATCTTGAAAAAGAAGAACAAAGTGGAAAGACTCAGACTTCTCAATTTTTGAAACTAACTACAAAATTACAGTAATCAAAGCATCATGGTACTGGCATAAAATGGCGTATTAACCAATAGAATAGTATTGAGAGTCAAAAATGAACCTTGCATTTGTGATCAATTAATTACTTATTTACTGATGGCTGCACTGGGTCTTCATTGCTGTGCAGGCTTTTTCTCTAGTTGCAGAGAGTGGAGACTACTCTATAGTTGCATTGTTCAGGCTTCTCATTGCAGTGGCTTCTATTGTTGTGGAGCACGGGTTCTAGGGCACAGAGGCTTCAATAGCTGCAGCACGTGGGCTCAATAGTTAAGGTTCCCAGGCTCTAGAGCAGAGGCCCGATAGTTGTGGTACATGGGCTTAGTTGTGAGATCTGCCTGGATCAGGGATCAAACCCATGTCTCCTTCATTGGCAGGTGGTTTCTTCACCATTGAAGCACCAGGGAAGCCTGGTCAAATGATTTTTGATAGTGTTGAAAATATTTAATGAGAAAGAAATAATTTTGTAATATATAGTTCCAAGACATGATATGTACATCTGAAATAAAGAAATCGGTTGAATACCTCATACCATGCACAGTGCCCAGTGTCCCCCAGCAGACTCAGTCTCCCAGCCTGTGGCCCAGAGTATCCCTACAGGAATTAAATACAGAGACCAGCCCTGGGAGCCTGGATACCAAATCACCTGACCAGGCGCATGAGCAGTTTGCTCCTATGCATTTGCCTGCTGGCATCAGGCCCTCCTTGCCTGCTGCATTGAGCTTGCTTTCACCCACTGAGCTATCATTCTGGAGTCTCCAACTGCACAGCTCCCCTAACTGAGCCATCAATGAAGAGGTTTGCACGCATGATGAAGTATACATGTTGTTTCATAGATGAAAATTATACAGTTAATAATAGACTTGTACTCATATTACAGAAAAGCTATTAGAACTCAATAATAAAAATATAAAAGATGTGAGTGGGAATATAAATGGTCAAAGAAGACATATAAGTAACCATAAAACACACAATAAAAATCATTAATCATTAGGAAAATGCAAATCAAAACCACAATACGATACCACTTAAAACCAGAATGATGGCTATAATCAAAATAACATAAAATAACAAGTGTTGGCAGGACTGTGGAAAAATCAGAACCCTCATACATTGGTGGTAAGAATGTAAAATGATGCATTCGGTGTTATTTAAATACTGTCTGGCAGTTTCTCAAAAAATTAAATGTAGAGTTACCATATGACCCAGCAAACCTACTCCAAGGTATATACCCAAAAGAAATGAAAACATATGTCCACCAAAATAATTGTTCATAAATATTTATAGCAAACTTTATTCATAATAGCTAAAAGTAGAAATAACCCAAATGTCCTTTAACTTATGAATGAATTAATAAAATCTGTTATATCCATACAATAGAATATTATTTTATAATAAAAAGTAATGAAATTCTGATACATTCTATATCAAAGATGAATATTGAAAACATGCAAAGTGAAATAAACCAGACACAAAATAATGCAAAGGAGTTATGCCATATGATTCCACTTATATGAAGAGTCCAGAATGGGCAATCTGGCCACCTGATGCGAAGAGCTGACTCATTTGAAAAGACCCTGATGCTGGGAAAGATTGAAGGCAGGAGGAGAAGGGGATGACAGAGGATGAGATGGTTGGATGGCATTACTGACTCAATGGACATGAGTTTGGGTAAACTCCAGGAGTTGGTGATGGACAGGGAGGTCTGGTGTGCTGCGGTTCATGGGGTCACAAAGAGTTGGACATGACTGACAACTGAACTGAACTGAATAGGAACATAAAGTAGATTAGTGTTTGCCTAGGATTGGGGATGGTGAATGAGGAAGGAATGAGGAATGGCTGTTAATGGGTACAAGAGTTTCTTTGTGGGATGATGAAAATGTTCTAAAATGAGATAGTAGTGATAGTTACACAACTCTGTGAATATGCTAAAAAAAAAACCACTGAATTGTACAATTGAAGTGAGTGGACATTATGGTATGTGAATTAAACCTGAATAAAATGGCTAAAAAATCAAGAGAAAAAGTTAACTTTTCTTTGCCCATCAGAGCACAAAAACCCACAATCCTATCAATGAACCTGTAGCCTAAATGTGAATTATTTGCTGCCTGTACATGGAAGGCCCCTGTCAAGCCTAATTCTCTCCTCTGTATCTGATAGCATCCTTTGCTTAGTACTCACAGGCTCTTTTCTTGCTTTTCCCTCCCACCAAACTGTGCACATCTATACAGAAGTGATGAGTTTTAATCTCAGGATTTCCAGAAAATTTGATCCAGATTTGTGTTTGAAATATACTTAGCTCTTTGCAAAGTATTAATTTTTAAAATTCACAATTATTTAATTATATACTATAAAATTGATATTTGGGAATAACCACTTGCATTCAGGTTAATTTCTTGTTTAATGCAGAAACTGAAATGCATCTCTTCTTACCTTCTCTCTCATATATTTGCAATGTTCACAAATGAGTTATTAATTTAGACTTGCTTTACATTAGGGCTTCTAGATTGATATTTTATGTCATTTCTGGACTATGCATATCTGTCTAGGTACCATCTTAGTATGTGGCCATCTAGCCCAGCACCTTTCAAACTTGAACTGCATCGGAATCACACAGGAGGCTTGTTAAAACACATTGCAGGGCCTCACCCCCAGGGATCCTGATTCAATGGTCTCCAGGTACAGACTGAAACTGTGTTTCTGATCATCTCCAAGGCTTTGCTGATGTTCCTATTCATAGACCACACCTGGAAGATTGAGGCGTTAGAGGACTAGCATGTTTAGGTTATACTCAAAAGTTGGGCAAGACTTAGGTCTGTTAGGGAGAGGTCAGGACATTTATTCAAAAATAAATTGGTTTAGATATTCAGTAATAAATAAACTTTAGATATTCTTTATAGAACTCTATCACTTTTTGATAATTGCATTGTATCACCTACATGATAAATTTGGACTCATTATCTAACTTTTCTAATTACAATAAATAATGTTAGTAAATGTGAAACATTGTTTATAATTTATAACAAAACAATGTCCTAGTAATAAAATGCTACTTTTCAAAGTATAAAGAGTCAACTAAACTACACAATAAGACCAAGCTAAAACATCAATAAAATGGGGAAATAGCACAGGTAGGGAATAGGAGGGAGTAAATATTTTCTGAACAATAATCTAATTTACCATAGTTCTTAACGTGCATTTGTACTCATAAATGACAGTTGTTTGAAGTCAAGCGTGAAAAAAATCAATTATAATAGAGAGGTCACATAAATTATAGTAATCATGGAAACTTTTCTCAAGATGAACACCATCAAATCAGCACATTAAATTTTTCTGATTAAAATTTCTGCATATCAAATTGCAATAGCTTTCAATCTCAGAAATTCAAGAATTAAAAAGAAAAAATATTAACACAGCTGGGATTATGTACAATTTGTCTTTTCATTTAGATGACTGATGAAGCTTCAGAGATGCTTTCTGCTTGAAAATAGGATAACAAGCCAACTCTCTTATAAATTAAGAATAAACACATTTTTTAGAAAAGTGGGCCAGCTGATTGTTAATCCAAAATGGTAATATTCTGAACATTTAAGCATAATAAAAGTAATTTTTGTTTTTGATGATATAAAATGTAAAATTAAATTTCAAAACCTATCTAACGAATAGTGAAAGTGAAATCACTCAGTTGTGTCCTACTCTTTGCGACCCCATGGACTGTAGCCTACTAGGTTCCTCAGTCCATGAGATTTTCCAGGCAAGAATACTGGAGTGGGTTGCCATTTCCTTCTCCAGGAGATCTTCCTAACCAAGGGATTGAACCCGGGTCTCCCACGTTGTAGGCAGATGCTTTACCATCTGAGCCACCAGGGAAGTTAGAATATCTTCTAACAAAATATGATATATCATGCCATTTATAATTTATTTACCAATCATACTTTTATCTTTTATAATTTTATAATCATATTTTATGCTGTAATTTTATAATTTTATAAATGAATAGTCTGTTCCCAGTTTACATGTTAACACATTTAGACACTACCTGTATACAGAGTATTAAAATTCAATTTAAATAATTTTATAAAACATGATTAAAAGCATAAAAAATAAATAACTTTTTAAAACTATGTTATCATTATCATGAAAATATTCCACAATGGCTTTTTTTAACCCATAAAAGTGACTGCAACTGTATATGTAGATTATTGTATTCAGTTCTGTGAAAAGCATCAATCAGGTCTGACACTTTGTGACCCCATGGACTGTAACTTGCCAGGCTCTTCTATTCATGGAATTTTCCAGGCAAGAGTACTGCAGCCAGTTGCCATTCTCTTTTCCAGGGGATCTTCTTGACTTTGCTATCTGAGCCACCAGGGAAGACCCAGTCTATTCTAAGGCTGCTATAAATCTGGCAATTTAAAACAACAGAAATGCATTCCCTCAGAGTTCTGGAGGCCAGAAGTCCAAAATCAAGCTGTCAGCAGGCTTCATTTTCTTTAGAGGTTCAACACCAAAATCAAATTGATTATATTGTTTGCAGCCAAAGATGGAGAAGTGCTATACAGTCAGCAAAAACAAGACCAGGAGCTGACTGTGGCTCAGATCATGAACTCCTTATTGCCAAATTCAGACTTAAATTGAAGGGAGTTGGGAAAACCACTAGACCATTCAGGTATGACCTAAATCAAATCCCTTATGACTATACAGTGGAAGTGAGAAATGGATTTAAAGGACTAGATCTGATAGACAGAGTGCCTGATGAACTATGGACAGAGGTTCGTGACATTGCAGAGGAGACAGGGATCAAGACCATCCCCGTGGAAAAGAAACGCAAAAAGGCAAAATGGTTGTCTGAGGAGGCCTTAAAAATAGCTGTGAAAAGAAGAGAAGCGAAAAGCAAAGGAGAAAAGGAAAGATATTCCCATTTGAATGTCGAGATCCAAAGAATAGCAAGCAGAGATAAGAAAGCCTTCCTCAACAATCAATGCAAAGAAATAGAGGAAAACAACAGAACAGGAAAGACTAGAGATCTCTTCAAGAAAATTAGAGATACCAAGGGAACATTTCATGCAAAGATGGGCTCAATAAAGGACAGAAATAGTATGGACACAACAGAAGCAGAAGATATTAAGAAGAGGTGACAAGAATACACAGAAGGACTGTACAAAAAAGATCTTCACGACCCAGAGAATCACAATGGTGTGATTACTCACCGAGAGCCAGACATCCTGGAATGTGAAGTCAAGTGGGCCTTAGAAAGCATCACTACGAACAAAGCTAGTGGAGGTGATAGAATTCCAGTTGAGCTATTTCGAATCCTGAAAGATGATGCTGTGAAAGTGCTGCACTCAAAATGCCAGTAAATTTGGAAAACTCAACAGTGGCCACAGGACTGGAAAAGGTCTGTTTTCATTCCAATCCCTAAGAAAGGCAATTCCAAAGAATGCTCAAACTACCACACAATTGCACTCATCTCACACGCTAGTGAAGTAATGCTCAAAATTCTCCAAGCCAGGCTTCGGTAATATGTGAACCGTGAACTTCCAGATGTTCAAGCTCGTTTTAGAAAAGGCAAAGGAACCAGAGATCAAATTGCCAACATCCGCTGGATCATTCAAGAAGCAAGAGAGTTCCAGAAAAACATTTATTTCTGCTCTATTGACTATGCCAAAGCCTTTGACTGTGTAGATCACAGTAAACTGTGGAAAATTCTGAAAGAGATGGGCATACCAGACCACCTGACCTGCCTCTTGAGAAACCTATATGCAGGTCAGGAAGCAACAGTTAAAACTGGACCTGGAACAATAGACTGGTTCCAAATAGGAAAAGGAATACGTCAAGGCTGTATATTGTCACCCTGCTTATTTAACTTATATGCAGAGTACATCATGAGAAATGCTGGGCTGGAAGAAGCACAAGCTGGAATCAAGATCGCCGGGAGAAATATCAATAACCTCAGATATGCAGTTGACACCACCCTTATGGCAGAAAGTGAAGAGAACTAAAAAGCCTCTTGAAGAAAGTGAAAGAGGAGAGTGAAAAAGTTGGCTTAAAGCTCAACATTCAGAAAACTAAGATCATGGCATCTGGTCCCATCACCTCATGGGAAATAGATGGGGAAACAGGTGAAACAGTGTCAGACTTTATTTTGGGGGGCTCCAAAATCACTGCAGATGTTGACTGCAACCATGAAATTAAAAGATGCTTACTCCTTGGAAGGAAAGTTATGACCAACCTAGAGAGCATGTTAAAAAGCAGAGACATTACTTTGCCAACAAAGGTCCATCTAGTCAAGGCTATGGTTTTTCCAGTGGTCATGTATGGATGTGAGAGTTGGACTGCAAAGAAGGCTGAGCACTGAAGAATTGATGCTTTTGAACTGTGGTGCTGGAGAAGACTCTTGAGAGTCCCTTGGACTGCAAGGAGACCCAACCAATCCATCCTAAAAGAGATCAGCCCTGGGTGTTTATTGGAGGGACTGATGCTGAAGCTGAAACTCCAATACTTTGGACACCTCATGCGAAGAGTTGACTCATTGGAAAAGACCCTGATGCTGGGAGGGATTGGGGACAGGAGGAGAAGGGGACAACAGAGGGTGAGATGGCTGGATGGCATCACCGACTCGATGGACATGAGTTTGGGTAAACTCCAGGAGTTGGTGATGGACAGGGAGGCCTGGCGTACTGCGATTCATGGGCTCACAAAGGGTCAGACACGACTGAGTGACTCAACTAACTAACTAACTAATGGTAAAAGAAGAGTAAGTAGGTGCCGTACTGGCAAGGTTATTACTGAAATGATAAAGTTTGGAATATAAGTTCTAAATGGGAGAGAAAGAAAGAAGAAAATAGGTGGATTTAACTAAAGGATGGATGGGAGTGTCTATGATAGTTTTTCCAACTTGATTTGATTTTTTTTTTTTTTAAACACCCCACCACTTAAGAGTCTCCTTTCTTGGCCAAGTACAGAAATCAGACTTTCTTCCAAGCCTCTAACATCAGGTCCATCAACATAGTGATTACACTGAAATTCCTGCTGATAATTTGAATGTCTTCCACTGAATTCAATAAAACAGAAATAAAATCAAACAAAGGGAAAAAAGAAACTAGGACATGCTCATATAACTAGTAGAATATCTCCTTGAAATGTCTATTTTAACCAAATCCAAAGCCTTAAATTCTTTTGCACAGCTTGTAAACAAATGTTAGTGTGTGGATTCGATTTATGTCTTACAAAAAAAAAAGTGTTGTCAGGCTGAGGAGGAGGCATGACAAAGGTTTATTTTGTAGCAATGGAATCACCACTGCTTAGTTAGATGAACCTGAGTGATGGTTTTCCATAGTAGCCTCCCAGCGCTTCAGTTCAGTTCAGTTCAGCTCAGTCACTCAGTCATGTCCGGCTCTTTGTGACCCCATGAATCGTAGCACGCCTTTACCAAATATTAATGTGCTGAATTTATTACATTTGAGCTCTGAAATGAAAAGCAATCATCTGTGACACATGTGTGTGGCACATAGAGCAGTAATACACTGTGGACTACATCGAACCTGAAGTAAATGATATTGTGTTTGTGATGTGGCAGGCAAACTCACTCACATTCTGAGACAGCTGAATGAATCTGATGGACTCGGGTGTCGCTCCTCTCCACAGGTATCTGCTTTCTGCAACAATGCATAATATATAGGGGGTATTTATCAATAATTCTTTCAATATATCTGTATAACAGACCAAATAGCCTAAATCTGGAAATTCTGTTTACTTCGATGAAACAGAGCAATTATTTGAACCAAGCTAAATTATAGAAGAAAAAGATTACAAGGGTTAGACAAAAAAAAAAAAAAAATACAAGGGAAAAGTTTCCTTTTCTTCTCTGGAGAGCAACATGAAGGTCAGCTTTGCGAAGGGTGTTCCACTGGGACTTTCAGGCAGGTGTTAGGATCAAATGTAGGAGGTATATGTAATACCTTTTATAACCAAAAATGTTAGCATTTTCCTTAGGAAGCAGACTGCATGTGAAATTAATTTTTACCACAGATCTAGAACAGAATCTATGTCACAAGGCTAAAAATGTAAATAATTAGAGGACTAATCCTTTCATAAGTCATATATATAGAATGAATCCTTAAGGAAAGAAAGGACACAATTTGCTGAGAGGTAGGAACCACAGAGCATGGATAAATTTATTTTGAATGAGTTTTTATTCATACTTTGAATTCTCTGCATCCAGAGAGTGTAAAAAAACAAATTTAGGCTATACTGGGATTGGGCTATAATTTCTAAGGCTTCGAGTCTGTATATATAACTGTGTTTAATTAGTTTTGCAGGGAGATTCATATCTAGGTAAGATGTGTTGTGTCAGGATTCAAAAGAATCGATGACTTAAGGATGGCTTCATAGCCATAGACTCTAGAATGTCCAAGTCTTGTTCTACAAGTCATGTAGACTTCCTTGAAGAATTTCTGAGGACACTGAAGAAGGAAAATTAGTAGAATGGGAATCAAAATGCTACTTTATTACTAGCTGATTTATTGTTGCTCAGTTGCTCAGTCGATTTCAACTCGTGGCAACTCCATGAACTGCAGGTTTCCCTGTCCTTCACCATCTCGCGGGGCTTGATCAAACTCATGTCCATTGAGTCAGTGATGCCATCCACCATATGATCCTCTGTTGTCCCCTTCTCCTCCTGCCTTCAATCTTTCCCAAAATCAGGGTCTTTTCCAATAATACAGCTCTTCATATCAGGTGGCCAAAGTACTGGAGCTTCAACTTCATCATCAGTCCTTCCAATGAATATTCAGGGTTGATTTCCTTTAGGATTCACTGGTTTGATCTCCTTGCAGTCAAAGGGAACTCAAGAGTTTTCTTCAATATCACAGTTCAGAAGCATCAATTCTTCAGCACTGAGCCTTCTTTATGGCCCAACTCTCACAGCCATACCTGACTACTGGAAAAGCGATAGCTTTGACTGTACAGACCTTTGTCTGCAAAGTAATGTCTCTGCTTTTTAATATGCTGTCTAAGTTTGTCATAGATTTTCTTCCAAGGAGCAAGTGTCTTTTAATTTCATGGCAGCAGTTACAGTCCACAGTGATTTTGGAGCCCAAGAAAATAAGTCTGTCGCTGTTTCCATTGTTTCCCCATCTATTTGCTGTGAAGTGATGGGATCAGATGCCATGATCTTAGGGTTTTGAATGTTGAGTTTTAAGCCAGATTTTTCATTCTCCTCTTTCACCTTCATCAAAAGGATCTTTATTTCCTCTTTGCTTTCTGCCATTAAGGTGGTATCATCTGCATATCTGAGGTTACTGATATTTCTCCAGGCAATCTTGATTCCAGCTTGTGCTTCATGCAGCCTGGCATTTTGCATGATGTGCTCTGAATAGAAGTTAAATAAACAGGGTGACAATATACAGCCTTGACATACTCCTTTCCTAATTTGAAACCAATCCATTGTTCCATGTCCGGTTCTAACAGTTGCTTCTTGACCTTCATACAGGTTTCACAGGAGGCAGGTAAGGTGGTCTGGTATGCCCATCTCTTTCAGAATTTTCCACAGTTTCTTGTGATCCACACAGTCAAAGGCTTTGGCATAGTCAATGAGGTAGAAGCAAACCTTTTTCTGGAATTCCCTTGCTTTCTCTATGATCCAACGGATGTTGGCAATTTGATCTTTGGTTCCTCTGCCTTTTCTAAATCCAGCTTGTACATCTGGAAATTCTCAGTTCATGTACTGTTGAAGCCTAGTTTGAAGGATTTTGAGCATTACCTTTATAGCATGTGAAATGAGCACAACTGAACAGTATTTTGAACATTCTTTGGCACTGTCCTTCTTTGGGATTGGAATGATAACTGGTCTTTTCCAGTCCTGTGGCCACTGCTGTGTTTTCTAAACTTGGTGGCATATATAGCACTTTCACAGCATCATCCTTTAGGATTTGAAATAGCTCAGCTGGAATGCCATCACCTCCGCTAGCTTTGTTTGTAGTCATACTTCCTAAGGCCCACTTGACTTTGCACTCCAGGATGTCTGGATCTAGGAGAGTAATACACCATCATGCTTATCCAGGTCATTAAGATCTTTTTTGTGAAGTTCTTCTGTGTTTTCTTGCCACCTCTTCTTAATATATTCTGCTTCTGTTAGGTCCATAGCATTTCTGTCCTTTATTTTGCCTATCTTTGTATTTAATATTCCCTTGGTATCACCAATTTTCTTGAAGAGGTCTCTAGTCTTGTCCATTCTATTGCTTTCCTCTATTTTTTTGCATTGTTCATTTAATATTTAATATTAATTAAAAGTTCTTATTAATTAATATTAATATATTTAATATTAATTAAACATTCAAATATATTATAAGTATATTAATATTGATTAAATATTCTTTAATATTCTCAAGTTCAGTCAACTTGCCACTCCTAGAATTTTTCAGAGGAAGGAGCGACTACAGAGATCAAAAGAGAGCATTCAATGTCTACAGAGCAGACAAAGTTGAACTTACCCATTATTTTACATTATTAAGTGCCCTCTCAATAAGCATAGAAATCCAACTCACATTGTGCATAGAAAATGCATAGGCAACTAGAAGTATAAAGAGCCAATGAAACTTTTTAGAAAAAAAATTTTAGAATTAAATTTAAAACAATGAGCAATGATATTTTTTGCCTCTAAAACTGGGAATCTGTTTATACAGGTTATAGAGAACTGCCACTTTTGTGCAATTTGGTCTGAGATCTTTCAGGCCATCAACTGGGCTAAGACCATGATGAAGTTTAGAAATTATCTTGGCATTTATTCATTCATTACGCAAATGACTTATCGAGAATCTGCTATGTCCCAAGCACATTGTAAGATATCTACTTCTCACAGTGTTTATGTACAGGACGGACATTACAAAAAATAGATATACTAACAAGTGTGTGCTTTTTAATCAGTTAGTCATGTCCGACTCTTTGTAACCCCATGGACTATAGCCCACCAGGCACTTCTGTCCATGGAATTCTCCAGGCAAGAATACTAGGGTGGGTTGCCATGCCCTTCTCCAGGGAATCTTCCCGACCCGGGGATCAAACCCAAGTCTCCCAAATTGCAGACATATTCTTTACCATCTGAGCCACCAGGGAAGCCCTATACTAACAAGAGAACGATATAAATCACAATTTTGACAAACACTGAAATATAGTTATATGAATTTAAAAGTGCCATACTAAAGGTAAGTTGAGCAGTGCCAGATTTCTGGCAAAATTTCCTACTGTGCACCTGGCTATAAAGCTTTGAATAAGGAAATGTTTACTAGGTAAGGAAAGGAAGTAGCTGGTAAATGTAGTAACATGTACAAATAATACAAGGAAAAGAAGGGAATGTAAAATGTAAAGGCCAGAGTATCAATCAGTGTAAACTTTCCTATGTGACTGTAACAAATAACTCTAAGGTCTCAGTGGTTTGAACCAACAAAGATTTATTTCTCACTCACATTTCATAACCACTGTGAACTGACTTTACTCCAATCAGATCTGCTCCTTGTTCTCCTCACGGGGGAACTCAGTCTGGCCAATGTGGCTAGAGTTTAGAGAGTAAGGGAAATAAAGGCCAGAGTAAGAAAACCTGTCTTTATCTTATTAGCAGTGGAGACTCACTGAAGGCTTTATACTTTGAGGAATGTTTTCCTAAGGAGAAAAATCAAGTAGTTATGTAAAGCTTGATCTACAAACTTGCTTACCACACTAATATTTATTAAGTTTTTTAAAAATACTCAACCTTAGGTTATTATTTTTTTTAAAAAAATGGATTCTCTGTATCTTTGTGATGAAATGCCATATAACCAACAAAGACAATGTACTTAGGAAAAATATTTTATTAAATGAAAAAAATGCATAAGATATAGTATAAAATTAGATCCACCTATTTTTTAAGTGATTCCCAAGTGACGTAGTGGTAAAGAATCCGCCTGTCAATGCAGGAGACACAAGACACATAAGTTTGATCCCTGGGTTGGAAAGAGCCCATGGAGTAGGAAAAGGCAGCCCACTCCAGTATTCTTGCCTGGAAATTTCATGTATGGAGGAGATTTGTGGGCCTCAGTCCATGGGATAACAAAGAATCAGACCTAACTGTAGCACACACACAAACACATTTTTAAAGTACCGTCTATTGAATATATATGTATAAAAACTTTGACGGATATATGTGTGTGTGTGTGTGTATACATATATATATATATATATATATATATATATAAGCAATTCTCATTTGATATAGGATAATGGTTTGCTTGCTTCTCACATTTGTTGTTTTCTTTCTTACTATATGTGCTTTATTTATATGCTAATTTTCTGCAAAGAAGATTTATTCTTTTTCAGAGAATTTTAAAAATTTGTCAGGACCTTATTTGCCACTGTTCAAAAAAGTCTTTTTCTTTTCTGTTTCCATGGATAAATATGATTAGACTTCTTGCTAATCTCTTATAAAGTATGTGAAAGTTAACATGTTGTTCTTGTTGTTCCTTCAATTCATCTAAATGTTCTGAAAACATTCTGTTTACATTACCACCAGTTCAAAAACTGTTTCTAGTAAGAGAAGTTTTAACATTTGCTCTCATCTTTGCAATTACCTCTTGCCATGAGCACCACAACTCAAGTTTTGGGTTCATAACCAGATGCCCTGGGGCAATGAAATGGCAAACTGTTAACCTGTCCAAAGTAACCAAATATCCTTTGGTAGTCATTCTGGAGTCTAGTCCAGCACCACAACTTACTGCGCAAGAATGACCTCATGAGAACCTGTTCTGCATCCACTTTTTTAATGTTCTTTTGGCTATGGTGATAGAATGATCCTAACTGCCAGTAATGGATGAAGAATAATACAGCATATGTACCACTGATGCCATAAAAACAGCACATACATTGCTGAAGAACAGGCTGCCTTATTTTGCATTCTTATTCCATCACTGGACATATTACAGCAGTAAACTCTGACTTTTCAAGGAAAACTTTGGTGTAAAAACTCAAACCATATTTCATCTCTGCTTCAGTTTCCAAAAAAAATAAATAATCTATTTGACCAGACTTTGCAGACGTTGGCCAAATGTTGGCCTGAGCACTGAGTGTATACCTAGATGGGTTAATCCATCTGACACAATTGGGTTACCACAAACTGGGCCTTACTTGAAAGGTCTGAAGCAGTTTAAAGTCAGCCTGGGGCACAAGCACTCCACTGGGACATGTGTTGGTAAAACAGCAGGTTTGTACTTTTGCAAGGATTGTTTGGCAGTTTTGTTGTAAATAAGCCTGTTTTCATTTTTCAAAGGAAAAAATAAAAAGATAAAGAATGAAATAAGAGTTGCATTACCATCCCTGAAACCAAGCATTTTATTTTATCCAAAATACTGTTTATGAATTCCCATATGTGGAGCCATTGATGTCTGCCATCTTGGCCCTTATAATTCTTCACATTTTAGATACAAAGAGGCACTTCTGTTTGAACTGATATTTCATGATATAAAGGAACCTGGTTTGGTTTTTGTTTTTTAATGCAAGCTGTAGTAGGTGCTTCTTGTCACACAGAGATCTCTTATTTTGGTCTGGTGAATGGAGGTTGGATTTGAAATAAAACTGAAGTCAACACACAGAGTATTTGCTAGACAGAATAGCAGATCACATTTGCTAAATGAAATCTTTTTTTGAAAATGGTGTCTGAATCTACTTTGGGAGATACAAAATATCTCTTTACTTAGACATGCAACAATAAAGTAACAGATTTATATGCAGAAATATTCCCAACAAGTGCTAATCAATTATGGAAGAAGAAAATGAAAGTTCGAGTCAATGTGGAAAATAATAGCTGGAGAAAGCATGTCTTCAATTTCCATTTCTATTTTCTTTCATTGTAAGAAAAGAGAAAAAGAATGGGAGGAAATATCAAGAAAAGATAATGATTAGATCTATCAAAATTTTATAGTTACTTAGAGGCTACTCTGTGAAAGCATAGATATCCTTCCTCTAGTTTTTTTGGTTTTTTTTTTTTTTTTTTTAAGTATAAATCCCTTTGCTAAAACCTCAGAAAAGTAAATTAAAATAGGCGGAGCCCAGCCTATTGATTGAGAGTAGGTAAGTTTGTCAGCATCTAGTAAGAAAACCAAGACAAAGCCAGATTTGGGTCTGAGGTCTGATGCCATTAGGAAGTGGACAGAATGCTATAATATGATTATACTAGTGGAAGTAAAATAAGGGTGTGTCCAGGTCAGATCTCAGGAGACCCCAAATGGCACACCAAACTCTAGAGGGCAAATGCAAGCAATAGTGAGCACTGGGTCTTAGGAGTTAACAAGATGAGTGACGGGAATCAACACATATACACTGTCTTCAGTGGTTATTCAACTGAAATTCTGGTAAGGATTAGATTTCATCCTCATGAGCATAGCTCTATAGACCTATAAAACACAATACCCCAAGTTCATGTCACCAAACACGGTGGTTATAGTCAAGTTTCACTTATTTTTTTTTAATTCCTAGTACCTGTTTCTATTCAATAAGACTAGCAGAGAATCCCCAAATTTTCTGAGCTTGTCAATTACATGTCTGTCTAATCATGGTCCTTCCACTGACCTAAACTAGTCAAACTCTCTTGTTTTATAAAATTGCTTTAGAGCATTACTTACATATTTATAGTCATAATTTCAAATGAATTATTTGGGGGATCTTATAATTGTAGTTGTATATTTCTAATAATATCCCCAGTGTGTATGTAAAAATAAATCTAAAAATCTTTCATGTGATAACACCAATGAATAATTTCAAGAAAGCCCAACTCTCAACTGTGAATTTTTAAAAGGAGATATAAAAATTCCCTATTTTTCTTAAAATCTTAGGTTCGTGGATTTATCTCTGGGCTTTCTATTCTGTTCCATTGATCTATATTTCTTTCTTTGTGCCAGTACCATACTGTCTTGATGACTGTGGCTTTGTAGTAGAGTCTGAAGTCAGGCAGGTTGATTCCTCCAGTTCCATTCTTCTTTCTCAAGATTACTTTGGCTATTCGAGGTTTTTTGTATTTCCATACAAATTGTGAAATTCTTTGGTCTAGTTCTGTGAAAAATACCGTTGGTAGCTTGATAGGGATTGCATTGAATCTATAGACTGCTTTGGGTAGAATAGCCATTTTGACAATATTAATTCTTCCAATCCATGAACACGGTATGTTTCTCCATCTGTTTGTGTCCTCTTTGATTTCTTTCATCAGTGTTTTATAGTTTTCTATGTATAGGTCTTTTGTTTCTTTAGGTAGATATACTCCTAAGTATTTTATTCTTTTTGTTGCAATGGTGAATGCTATTGTTTCCTTAATTTCTCTTTCTGTTTTTTCATTGTTAGTATATAGGAATGCAAGGGATTTCTGTGTGTGAATTTTATATCCTGCAAATTTACTATATTCATTGATTAGCTCTAGTAATTTTCTGGTAGAGTCTTTAGGGTTTTCTATGTAGAGGATCATGTCATCTGCAAACAGTGAGAGTTTCACTTCTTCTTTTCCTATCTGGATTCCTTTTACTTCTTTTTCTGCTCTGATTGCTGTGGCCAAAACTTCCAACACTATGTTGAATAGTACTGGTGAGAGTGGGCACCCTTGTCTTGTTCCTGATTTCAGGGGAAATGCCTTCAATTTTTCACCATTGAGGGTGATGCTTGCTGTGGGTTTGTCATATATAGCTTTTATTATGTTGAGGTATGTTCCTTCTATTCCTGCTTTTTGGAGAGTTTTAATCATAAATGAGTGTTGAATTTTGTCAAAGGCTTTCTCTGCATCTATTGAGATAATCATATGGTTTTTATCTTTCAATTTGTTAATGTGGTGTATTACATTGATTGATTTGCGGATATTAAAGAATCCTTGCATTCCTGGGATAAAGCCCACTTGGTCATGGTGTATGATTTTTTTAATATGTTGTTGGATTCTGTTTGCTAGAATTTTGTTAAGGATTTTTGCATGTATGTTCATCAGTGATATTGGCCTGTAGTTTTCTTTTTTTGTGGCATCTTTTTCTGGTTTTGGAATTAGGGTGATGGTGGCCTCATAGAATGAGTTTGGAAGCTTACCTTCTTCTGCAATTTTCTGGAAGAGTTTGAGTAAGATAGGTGTTAGCTCTTCTCTAAATTTTTGGTAGAATTCAGCTGTGAAGCCATCTGGTCCTGGGCTTTTGTTTGCTGGAAGATTTTTGATTACAGTTTCGATTTCCTTGCTTGTGATGGGTCTGTTAAGATCTTCTATTTCTTCCTGGTTCAGTTTTGGAAAGTTATACTTTTCTGGAGGCAAGGATATACAATGCAAAAAAGACAACCTCTTTAACAAGTGGTGCTGGGAAAACTGGTCAACCACTTGGAAAAGAATGAAACTAGAACACTTTCTAACACCATACACAAAAATAAACTCAAAATGGATTAAAGATCTAAATGTAAGACCAGAAACTATAAAACTCCTAGAGGAGAACATAGGCAAAACACTCTCCGACATAAATCACAGCAAGATCCTCTAGGACCCACCTCCCAGAATATTGGAAATAAAAGCAAAACTAAACAAATGGGACCTAATGAAACTTAAAAGCTTTTGCACTACAAAGGAAACTATAAGGAAGGTGAAAAGACAGCCCTCAGATTGGGAGAAAATAATAGCAAATGAAGAAACAGACAAAGGATTAATCTCAAAAATATACAAGCAACTCCTGAAGCTCAATTCCAGAAAAATAAATGAGCCAATCAAAAAATGGGCCAAAGAACTAAACAGACATTTCTCCAAAGAAGACATACAGATGGCTAACAAACACATGAAAAGATGCTCAACATCACTCATTATTAGAGAAATGCAAATCAAAACCACAATGAGGTACCATTACACGCCAGTCAGGATGGCTGCTATCCAAAAGTCTACAAGCAATAAATGCTGGAGAGGGTGTGGAGAAAAGGGAACCCTCTTACACTGTTGGTGGGAATGCAAACTAGTACAGCCGCTATGGAAAACAGTGTGGAGATTTCTTAAAAAACTGGAAATAGAACTGCCATATGACCCAGCAATCCCACTTCTGGGCATACACACTGAGGAAACCAGATCTGAAAGAGACACGTGCACCCCAATGTTCATCGCAGCACTGTTTATAATAGCCAGGACATGGAAGCAACCTAGATGCCCATCAGCAGATGAATGGATAAGGAAGCTGTGGTACATATACACCATGGAATATTACTCAGCCATTAAAAAGAATTCATTTGAACCAGTCCTAATGAGATGGATGAAGCTGGAGCCCATTATACAGAGTGAAGTAAGCCAGAAAGATAAAGAACATTACAGCATACTGACACATGTATATGGAATTTAGAAAGGTGATGACGATAACCCTATATGCAGAACAGAAAAAGAGACACAGAAATACAGAACAGACTTTTGAACTCTGTGGGAGAATGTCAGGGTGGGATATTTCAAAAGAACAGCATGTATACTATCTATGGTGAAACAGATCACCAGCCCAGGTGGGATGCATGAGACAAGTGCTCCGGCCTGGTGCACTGGGAAGACCCAGAGGAATCGGGTGGAGAGGGAGGTGGGAGGGGGGATCGGGATTGGGAATACATGTAAATCCATGGCTGATTCATATCAATGTATGACAAAACCCATTGGAAAAAAAAAATAATAATAATAAAAAAAAAGAAAAAAAAAAATCTTACCAGCTAGCCAAATAGTTTCATAAAATCAGAAATTCCAAGTTGGAAGTTACTTAGGAGGTTATCTGACAGTTCGTGTCCACAAATTTTGGGCACTCCTGTCCAACTCTTTGTGACTCCATGGACCTGCCAGGCTCCTCTGGTCATGAAATTCTCCAGGCGAGAATACTGGAGTGGGTAGCCATTTCCTTCTCCAGGGGAATCCTCCCAACACAGGGATCGAACCCGGGTCTTGTGCAGTTCTTCATCGTCTGAGCCACTACGGAAGCCCCTCCATCAAAAACAGGATCTGTATTCTCCTCTTGTGCACCCATGCAGGCTTCTGACTCACAAATACACCTACAGTGCTGAAAATGTGATGCTGCATACCTTCTGAGGCTACACCACAAGGGGCAATGTGGCTTCTCTTGTGCACTGGGACACATGTTTTGATATTCCTGAATCACTATGTATGAAGTCCAACTACCCTGAAGCAACCATCAAGTGAGGAAATTAAGGCCATGTGTACATACTCCAGTTGGCAGCCCCAACCAAGCTTCCAGCCAGTTGCCAACAAAACCTGCCAGCCAGGTTAGCAAGTCATCCTAGACATTCAATCCTAGGATTCAGTCAATACAGACCTTCTTATGATTGCAGTTGGTTCAGATGTGTATAATCCCAGCAATCTCACTACTGAGCATATACCATGAGGAAACCGAAATTCTACATGACAAACCCCAAGTGAAAACTGCCTGTGAAGCACTTCTGAGTTCCTGACCCATCAAAGTATTAATGTAATAAAATTTGTTTTTACTAAGTTTAGGGGTAATGTTGTTCAGTTGCTAAGTTGTGTCCGATTATTTGCCACCCCATGAACTGCAGCACACCAGGTTTCCTTGTCCTTTACCATCTCCTTGAGTTTGCTCAAACTCATGTCCATTGAGTCAGTGATTCCATCCAGCCATCTCATCATTTGTCGCCCCCTTCTCTTCTTGCCCTCAATCTTTCCCAGCATCAGGTTTTTGTTTGTTTGTCTGTTTGCAGTGAGTTGGCTCTTTGCACCAGTTGGCCAAATTACTGGAGCTTCAGCTTCAGCACCAGTCCTTCCAGCCAGTCCTTCCAATCAGGGTTGATTTCCTTTAGGATTGACTGGTTTGATCTCCTTGCTGTTCAAGGAACTCTCACGAATCTTCAGCACCACAGTTCAAAAGCATTAATTCTTTGGTGCTAAAGATGCCCTGGAGAAGGAAATGGCAACCCACTCCTGTATTTTTGCCTGGAGAATCCCAAAGACAGAGGAGCCTGGTGGGCTGCAGTCCAAGGGGTTGCAAGAGTCAGACACGACTTAGCAACTAAACCACCAACCACCACAGCCTTCTTTATGGTCCAACTCTCACATCCATGCATGACTACTGGAAAAACTATAGCTTTGACTGTATGGATCTTTGTCGGCAAAATGATGTCTCTGCTTTTTAATACATCATCTAGGTTTGTCATAGCTTTTCTTCCAAGGAGTAATTGTCTTTTAATTTTGTGGCTGCAGTAACCTTCCACAGTGCTTTTTTATGCAATGGTAAATAACTGGTATGCCATCTGACCCCAAAATCCACTCTGGGATAAAGATTTTGGATTAAATGACTCTATTTAAAAGGGTTCTTCCTCAAATGTTAGATGTATTTTGGATAACTATTTTATTCCTCATCTTGTACAAAAATCTTCATCCATTTAATTTCACACTAATATTTTAGATTAACTTTCTAGTTCACCAAATTTTTTCTGGCCTCTTCAACATGAAAGCTTCCCATGTAGACCAAAGAACTCTGCATATATCTTCTCGGACTTTTCTCCTACAGAAAAATATCCTTATTCTCTCAGTCTTGTCTCAAAAGATTTAATTTTCAGAATTCTCTGTCCTCTGAATGTACTCTGATTGGAAAAGTCTGGCTTAAAGTATAATGGGAGGATTTTGACACTTTATTCCATAAGTCATCACACTAGAACAGTATTTGGTAAAATTGTTTTTTCTGTCCCCTTTATTGTCCTAGACACAATATTTCATTAATGCAACTCAACAATTGTGCAGTGTATTTTTCTAATAGCTACATAACACTATTGGCTTATTTTATGGTTGTCATCAAATGGACGTCCCAGAACTTTGTCATCTGCACTGTAGCCAAGTCAGCTCATTCTCGTGCAGCTGATATTATGAACCTAAACAGAACTTGAAATTTGTTTCTGCTTGATTTTGTTTCACTGCTTTTGGACCAGTGTGTCTCTGTCAATTGGTATCACTTTTATTATCAGGTTTGTCATTTATTTTCAGTTATGCACCCCACTTATGTATCTTCACTTTTAAAACTCTATCAGAATTATCAATGGAAACATTGAGCCAATAGGTAAGAGTGTAGACTAGCTGCTGCTGCTGCTGCTGCTAAATCACTTCAGTCGTGTCCAACTCTGTGTGATCCCATAGACGGCAGCCTACCACCCCGTCCCTGGGATTCTCCAGGCAAGAACACTGGAATGGGTTGCCATTTCCTTCTCCAATGTGTCAAAGTGAAAAGTGAAAGTGAAGTCACTCAGTCATGTCCTACTCTTAGCGACCCCATGGACCACAGCCTACCAGGCTCCTCCATCCATGGGATCTAGGCAAGAGTACTGGAGTGGGGTGCCATTGCCTTCTCCGTAGACTAGCTAGTCACATTCTATTAGAAAATTACAGAATTATTTATAACACATAGTAGACATGTGTTTAAAATAAATATCACTAAATATCAACAATTCTATCACTCAATACATGCCATAACCACCATGTATTTGCAAAAGATATTGTCAGATGTGGCTTCCCAGGAGCATCAGTGATAAAGAATCTGCCTGCAAATGCAGAAGACGCAGGAGACACAGGTTCAAACCCTGGATCAAGAATATCCCCTGGAGTAGGAAATGGCAATCCACTTCAGTTTTCTTGCCTGGAAAATTCCATGGACAGAGGAGTCTGGCAAGTTACAGTCCATGGGGTTGCAAACAGTCAGACACAACTGAGTGAATGAACACACACACACACACAGTCAGATGTATTGCTGTAATAGAAAAAATTGAATTGCATTTTATCCATGGAAGTTTCTGTTCTCCGGAGATTCTAACAAAATGGGAAATCATGTGTATTTAGCATGATTTATCTTGAGTGAATGGAAGTTAGCTAGTTCCTAGAGATTATCTAGAGCATCTTCCAAAGGCTCATAAACTATATGCAGGATTATTCATTCAAGAATATTGCATTAAGTTAATAAAGGAAAGGCAATAAGTCATATAATTCTTTACCACCATTTTTAAAGTGAAAATATAATGTTTTTAGTTCAGATTGATGTCAAAAATCTTGTTCTCTGGTATTTCTTAAAAATTAGAATATAGCTATCTTATATATCAGATAATATTTACTCTATGAAAGAACTAATTAATAGATGACTGAAAATATAAATGAAATATTTCTTGATTTAGTTTTATTTTCTTCATAAAACATCATTATATGAGGTTAACATTCATTTATTGTTCATTTTATTTACAGCTGTCAACCTCATGTTCATGGGTACAGATCTATCTACCTTTCTCAGTATTTACAATGTTTAAAATAGTATCCAAGGCAAAATACATTCTATGCACAATATACTGCATAGAGATATGGTGAATTAAGGAATAAGAATGAATCAGTTTTCCTTTAAAAGCTAGAAATAAAACTACCATATGAGCCAGTAATTTCACTACTGGGCATATACCCTGAGGAAATCACAATTCAAAAAGACACATGCATCCCAATGTTTATAGAAACACTATATTTCAGGACATGGAAGCAACCTAGACATCAACTGACAAATGAATGGATAAAGAAGTTGTGATACATATATACAATGGAATATTAGCCATTAAAAGGAACTTAGCCATTAAAAGGAACAAATCTGAATCAGTTGCAGTGAGATGGATGGACCTAGAGCCTGTTATACAGAGTGAAGTAAGTCAGAAAGAGAAAAACAAATACCATATTTTAAAACACATATATGGAATCTAAAAAAAAAAAAAAATGGTACTGATGGACCTATTTGCAGAACAGTAATAAAGACACAGACATAGGTAAAAGATTCGTGGACGTAGTGGGGGAAGAAGAGGGTGGGATGAACTGAGAGAGTAGCATTGACATGTGTACACTACCTTTTGTAAAATAGGTAGCTAGTGGGAAGCTTCTGTATAACACAAGGGGCTCATCTCAGTGCTCTGTCACAACCTAGAGGGATAGAATTGGGGGGTGCCAGGGGGGCTCAAAAGGAAGGGGGTGTATGTACATTGACAGCTGATTCACATCATTGTACAGCAGAAACTAACACAACATTGTAAAGCAATTAAAAAATAAAATCATAAAATAAATGAATATAAAATAAATACTAAAAAAAGAACCAGTTGTGGCCTTAGGTCTCAAATTCACACCTAAGAAGTCACTCGCTATTACAATATTCAGTCTACTCTTCCCAATTAGAAAAACCTTTTCCTCAGTGAAGAAGATAGATACACAGTAGGAGGCCAGTTTTCTCACTGTCACTTATAAATGTATTTCTAAGAAACATGAAATTTGTTCTTATGCCAATATTCTTCCAAAACTAGATGTTTTACAAAAGAATACAATAAGAATTAGAAATGAAGAAATAAAACTGTTATATACAGATGGTATAATTAAGTCAATAGAAAATTTTTTAAAAAAATAGACTTAAGTTCATGTTTTCTAAATATTCTAAAATAAATTTTTATTAAAAAGTGATATAATTTAGATTTCACCAGAAGCAGCATTCCAATACAAGCAGTTCATTTTGAGGGTAACCCCATAAAATACTGCGAGGGAGGCTGAGGAAGTAAGACAGGCAAAGGAAAGTTTAGCTCTTCAATCCACAGCCTTGAAGAACGCATCCTCAAATCTTCACAACTGGAGCAATCATCCAGCTAGACCTCAAAGGCTTGGTGGAGTAATGGTGTTTCAGTAATTTCATATTTCAGGCATTTCCTCATTTTTACAAACAAAATCCTGTTCTGTCCTTTAGCACCCTGGGGAAGAATGACTTTCCCGAGAAGTAGCAGCAGGTTGACACAGATTTAATTGAAACATCTGTGTATATCTTTCACATCTATTATTTTTCCCATTTTGCCTCATGATTTGATGAAGAAGTAGTAGACATGATTTTGGAAGTACTATATTAAAATTTGGATTTTAATATACACACAAATTGGAGAAGGAAATGGCAGCCCACTCCAGTATTCTTGCCTGGAGAATCCTGTGGACAGAGGAGCCTGGTGGGCTGCTGTCCATAGGGTCACACAGAGTTAGACATGACTGAAGCGACTTAGCATGCTTGCATGCATTGGAGAAGGAAATAGCAACCCACTCCAGTATTCTTGCCTGGAGAATCGCAGGGACAGAGGAGCCCAGTCTATGATAGAGGGCTGCAGTCTATGGGGTCGCACAGAGTAGGTCACGATGGCAGCAACTTAGCAGCAGCATACACATAAATGTATATCAAAGACTCTTTTAAAAACTTGGTATTTATATATAACTATCTACTTCAGTAAGTATAACACATGTAATGTCTTGAAACTATGATGTTCTTTATTGCAAAATGAAAAACAACTTCAAAGCAATACATAAATTATGAACTCATTTTTGTAAAAATGTGCATATAGACATAATTCAGAGGTCATTTCTGTAAAAATGTGTGTGTATATGTATAAACAATTCAGAGTGGTCTAAGTGGTAGGATTTTACATAGGTGTCTGTTTCAATTTCAAAAATAAAATTTCCTTTTAATTTTGTAATAATAACCAATTTTTAAAAGTCTGATAATTGATATAAAGAAACATCCAAAATAACAAAACAGATAAACATATAACCCATAAATACGTATATAACAACAAAAAAAAATCCTTACTTAATCAGAGAGCATGTCATCAATCACTGATTACTTCAAAAGTGTACCATCAGTTTTTCTGTTAGAAAAAATTAGCTAATCATAAAACTATTTCATGTGTATTTTGAATAAAATTCAAGTTGCAAAACACAATGTCTATCTATGTATAACATATTTGAAAATCTTGGATAAGGCAGAAAACCAAAAAAGGTTGACTGGTTTGATCCCCTTTCTGTCCAAGACTCTCCAGAGTCTTCTTCAGCACCACAGTTTTGCAAGCATCAGTTCTTTGCTGCTCAGGCTTCTTTATGGTCCAACTCTCACATCCATTCATGACTACTGGAAAAACCATAGCTTTGACTATATGGGTTTTTGTCAGTAAAGTGATGTCTCTGCTTTTAAACACACTGTTTGTCACAGCTCTTCTTCCAAGAAGCAAGTGTCTTTTAATGTCGTGGCTGCAGTCACCATCCACAGTGATTTTGGAGCCCAAGAAAATAAAATCTGCCACTGCTTCCGCTTTTTCCCCATATATTTGTCATGGAGTGATGGGACTGGATGCCATGATGATAGTTTATTGAATGTTAATTTTGGGGTCTTTTTTAATTTATTTATTTTAATTGGAGGCTAATTACTTTATAATATTGTAGTGGTTTTTGCCATACATTGACATGAATCAGCCATGGGTATACATATGTTCCCCATCCTGAACCCCCCTCCCACCTCCCTCCTCATCCCTTCCCTCAGGGTCATCCCAGAACACCAGCCCTAAGCACACTGTCTCATGCATCGAACCTGGGACTGGCAATCTATTTCACATGTGATAATATACATGTTTCAATGCTATTCTCTCAAATCATCCCACCTTCACCTTCTCCCACAGAGTCCAAAAGTCTGTTCTTTATGTCTGTGTCTATTTTGCTGTCTCGCTTATAAGGTCATCGTTACCATCTTTCTAAATTCCATATATATATGTTAATATACGTATTGGTGTTTTTCTTTCTGACTTACTTCAGTCTGTACAATAGGCTCCAGTTTCATCCACCTCATTAGAACTGATTCAAATGCATTCTTTTTAATAGCTGAGTAATAGTTCATTGTGAATGTTGAGTTTTAAAGTAGCCTTTTCACTCTCATTTACCCTCATCAGGAGGTTCTTCAGACTTTGTTCACTTTCTGCCACAAGAGTGGTATCATCTGCATATTTGAGGTTGTTGATATTTCTCCTGGCAATGTTGATTCCAGCTTGTGATTTATCCAGTCCATCATTTTTCATGATGTACTCTGCATATAAGTTAAATAAGCAGCGTGACAATATATAGCTGTGATATACTCCTTTCCCAATATGGAACTAGTCTGTTGTTCCATGTTTGATTCTAACTATTGGTTCTTGACCTGTATACAGATTTCTCAGGAGACAGGTAAGGTGGTCTGGTATTCATCTCTTTCAGAATTTTCCACAGTTTGTTGTGATCTACTTAGTCAAAGCATTTAGCATATTCAGTGAAGCAGAAGTAGGTGTTTTCCTGGAATTCTCTTGCATTTTCTATGACCCAATTGATCTTTGGTTCCTCTACTGTCTCTAAATCTATCTTATACATTTGGAAGTTCTTGGTTCACATCGTGCAGCTTGAAGGGTTTTGAGCAGTACCTTGCTAGTATGTGAAATGATTGCAATTATATAATAGTTTGAGCTTTCTTTGGCATTGCTCTTCTTTGGGATTGGAAAAAAAAACTGACCTTTTCCAGTCCTGAGGCCGTTGTTGAGTTTTCCAAATTTGCTGACATATTGAGTGCAGTACTTTAACAGCATCATCTTTTTGGATTCTAAATAGTTCAGTTGGAATTCCATCACCTCTACTAGCTTTGTTCATAGTAATGTTTTCTAAGCCCTCCCCCCCCCCCTTAATTTCACATTCTAGGTTCTAGGTGAGTGACCATACCATCATGGTTATCTGGGTGATCAAGACCTTTTTTGTACCATTCTTCTGTGTATTCTTCTCAACTTTTCTTAATCTCTTCTATTTCTGTTAGGTCCCTGATGTTTCTGAACTTTATTGTACCCATCTTTGCATGAAATATTCCCTTGCTATCTCCAATTTTCTTGAGGAGATCTCTAGTCTTTCTTATTCTATTGCTTTCCTCTATTTCTTTGCATTGTTCACATAAGAAGACTTTTTTTTTTTTTTTTAATCTCTCCTTGCTATTCTCTGGAACTCTACATTCATTTGGGTATATCTTTCCCTTTCTCCTTCGCCTTTCACGTCTCAATTTTTCTCAGCTATTTGTAAGGCCTCCTCAAACAACCACTTTGCCTTCTTGCATTACTTTTTCTTTGGGGTGGTTTTGGTTATTGCCTCCTGTACAATGTTATGAACCTCTGTCTATAGTTCTTCAGGCACTCTGTCTACCAGATCTAATGCCTTGTGTCTATTCATCACCTCCACTGTATAATCACAGGGATTTGATTTAGATCATAACTGAACGGCCTAGTGGTTTTCCCTATTTAGTTCAATTTAAGCCTGAATTTTGCAATACAGAGCTGATGATCTGAGCCACAGTTAACTCCATGTCTTGTTATTGCTGATTGTGTAGAGCATCTCCATCTTTGGCTGCAAAGAATATAATCAATCTGATCTCAGTATTGACCATCTGGTGATATCCATGTATAGCGTCATCTCTTGAGTTGTTGCGAAAGTGTGTTTGCTAAGAGCAGTGTGTTCTGTAGACAAAGCTCTGTTGATATTTACCCTGCTTCATTTTGTACCCAAAGGCCAAACTTGCCTGTTACTCCAGGCATCTCTTGACTTCCAACTTTTGCATTTCAATGCAAATTTTTTTGGTCTTAGTTTTGGTCTTAGTTCTTCTTTTTTGGATCTTAGTTCTAGAAGGTCTTGTAGGTCTTCATAGAAACTGATTGACTTCGGCTTATTTGGCATTAATGGTTGGGCACAGACTTGGAATACTGTGATGTTGAATAGTTTGCCTTGAAAATGAACTGATATCATTCTGTCATTTTTGTGATTGCACTTGAGTACTGCATTTTGGACTCTTGCTGACTGTGACAGCTGCTCCATTTCTTCTTAGGGATTCTTGCCCACAGCAATAGATATGATTGTCATCTGAATTCAATTTGCCCATTCCTGTCCATTTTAGTTCACTAATTCCTAAAATATCAATGTTCATTCTTGCCATCTCTTGCTTGACCGCATCCAATTTACTTTGATTCATGGACTTAACATTACAGGTTCCTATGCAATACTGTTCTTTATAGCATTGGAATGTATTTTCACCACCAGACACATCCACCACAAAGTGCCATTTCTGCTTTGACCCAGCCTCATTCTTTCTGGAGCTATTTCTCTGCTCTTCCCCAGTAACATTCTAGGCACCTACTGACCTGAGGGGTTCATCTTCTGGTGTCATAACTTTTTGCTTTTTCATACTGTTCATGGGGTTCTCAAGGCAAGAAAACTTACATAGTTTGCCATTCCCTTCTCCATTGGACCTATTGAACCATGTTTTGTCAACTCTCCAACATGACCCGTCTGTCTTGGGTAACTCTACACAGCATGGCTCATAGCTTAAGTAAACTTAATAAACTAATTTGATCCAAACATAATTATTGATAGTTAGTAGTCATAATATTCATCATCATCATTACACTATCATAAGTAAAGAAAAGCAAAATCTCTAGATATTAAAAACTATAAATAGAGTGCAAGGACCTTACACTGCTTGGAAATCTTGAGCATGCAATGTAGTATGCAACCACCCAATAAAATTCAGCAAAAGAAATAAGACAGCAGCTGGCAGGGCCAGTACTTTTCTGGAAAGCAGTTCAGCAGACACCATGCAGAAAATTATCTTTGACAAATACATCAAAATTCCCTTCAAATTCCAATATAAATTCCTGAATTGTCACAGAGCCTGAAATCAATCACATCTTGAATATATTCAGTCCCTTATGATCTGCTTCTTTGTGGTCCATCATCATTTACTCCAAGAAATACCTATTTAGGGGTTAATGGGTGAAGGAATCATATTAACCAAATATACCACAGATAAACTGTTTCCTACGTGTTCTCAATTCACAACATACAAACTAACGGACAATACTTTTGTTGTCTCTATATTCTTCCCGGAAACTATATAGAATTCTCTGTCAATGTGCTAGCCACAATTTAAAATTAAGTAAAACTTAAAATTCAGTCCCTCTGTTGCACAAGTCTGATGTCAAGTGCTCAATAGCCCACAGTAGCATATCAAACACTACAGGTATAGAATATATAGATAATTGTTGAATGTTCTATTCAACAATGCTGATCTGTATATCAAATGCTGTCTTTCTACTTGTTATGATGGAGTAAAAGCTAAGACTTTAATGATATCACTATTTTGCCACATACTTTGCACTTTTGCCACTTAAAAAGTAGTTTAATTTAAAGTAGAATCAAGGAATCTCCACACTGTTTTCCATAGCGGCTGTACTAGTTTGCATTCCCACCAACAGTGTAAGAGGGTTCCCTTTTCTCCACACCCTCTCCAGCATTTATTGCTTGTAGACTTTTGGATAGCAGCCATCCTGACTGGCGTGTAATGGTACCTCATTGTGGTTTTGATTTGCATTTCTCTAATAATGAGTGATGTTGAGCATCTTTTCATGTGTTTGTTAGCCATCTGTATGTCTTCTTTGGAGAAATGTCTGTTTAGTTCTTTGGCCCATTTTTTGATTGGGTCATTTATTTCTCTGGAATTGAGCTGCAGGAGTTGCTTGTATATTTTTGAGATTAATCCTTTGTCTGTTTCTTCATTTGCTATTATTTTCTCCCAATCTGAGGGTTGTCTTTTCACCTTACTTATAGTTTCCTTTGTAGTGCAAAAGCTTTTAAGTTTCATTAGGTCCCATTTGTTTAGTTTTGCTTTTATTTCCAATATTCTGGGAAACTTAAAAAACTGGAAATAGAACTGCCATATGACCCAGCAATCCCACTTCTGGGCATACACACTGAGGAAACCAGATCTGAAAGAGACACGTGCACCCCAATGTTCATCGCAGCACTGTTTATAATAGCCAGGACATGGAAGCAACCTAGATGCCCATCAGCAGATGAATGGATAAGGAAGCTGTGGTACATATACACCATGGAATATTACTCAGCCATTAAAAAGAATTCATTTGAACCAGTCCTAATGAGATGGATGAAGCTGGAGCCCATTATACAGAGTGAAGTAAGCCAGAAAGATAAAGAACATTACAGCATACTGACACATGTATATGGAATTTAGAAAGGTGATGACGATAACCCTATATGCAGAACAGAAAAAGAGACACAAAAATACAGAACAGACTTTTGAACTTTGTGGGAGAATGTGAGGGTGGGATATTTCAAAAGAACAGCATGTATACTATCTATGGTGAAACAGATCACCAGCCCAGGTGGGATGCACGAGACAAGTGCTCCGGCCTGGTGCACTGGGAAGACCCAGAGGAATCGGGTGGAGAGGGAGGTGGGAGGGGCAATCGGGATTGGGAATACATGTAAATCCATGGCTGATTCATATCAATGTATGACAAAACCCACTGGAAAAAAAATAATAATAATTAAAAAAAAGAAAAAAAGAAAGAAAGAAAGAAGGCAGAGTGTAATGGAAGAGTACAAAATAGGAAAATAGCAAGGTTAAAGCCATTAGACTCAAGTTATGACTTGGAGTATGCTAAAGTAGTATAGTTTTAGATGTTTTGCATCTTGTCGGGACTTGGTAAACAATCTTAAGGAAGTGATTCTGGAATCTAAAATTTTGAAATCTTCTAATAAAATATATGGTTCTTAAAATAAAAAAAAAATAAAATAAAGTAGAATCAAATGTAACTTGTTGCTAAAATATTTAACTCTATTTATCATCTGTAAATATGCCCTCAAACTGATTGCTTTACTGGGTAGCCAAGGTTTGGATGAGCCCTCCTATATTAATTATTTGTTGCTGTATAATAAATTATCCAAAATTTAGTAGCCTAAGAACAATCATCAATAGTTATCTTTCATGGTTTCTGTACACCAGGACTTGAGGTGCAACCAAATTGGTCAGTTCTGACTCAGGGTCTCCCATGACCATTGCAGTCAAATGTCAGTGGGGCTGCAGTAATCTGAAGGCTCATTGTGCTGGGTGATCCATTTCTAAGACAACTCACTCAAATAGCTGGTAAATTGGTTCGTCTCCACTGGGACCTCTTTAGTGTCCTCACGACATGGCAGCTGACTTTTGGTAGAGCTCAGGGATTCAAGATACTGAAGCAAAGGCTGTAATATCTTTTACAACCCAGTCTTGAATGTCTCACACCATCACTTCTACTATATTCTGTTGGTAACAGAAGTTAGCCTTGAGTGAGTCAATGTGAGAGGGGACCACATATGAGCACGAATATTAAGAGACAAGGATCAGTAGGGACCGTCTTAGAGGCTGACTACCACACTCAGCCAGCGTTTTTTCTTGCTAGATTCTAACCAGTTTAGAAGAGGAAACAGAGAACAGACTTTACCAAGAAGAATTTAGTCACACTGTTCCAGAGCCTGAGCATAGATTGGCCCAGTGGTCTCCAAAGGAAACTTCAAGTCTCATTTGCTTCTTGAGCTTTCTTCCAGTACTCAAGATGGTGAAACTTTTCCTACCTACTAGCTTTCCCCACACAAAACATATTTAACACATAAGTGAAAGAAACTTTATAAACTTAGACTTTTAGCGGTTCTGAACCTTAGTCACTTTAAAATAGAATGATATGGAACTTTTTTGAAGGAAGGAAGGAAAGAAAGAAAGGAGGCGAGGGAGGGAGGAAAGAAAGAGAAGAAAAAAATAAAGAAATTGATACCTGGGTCCCACCAGAGATTCTAATGGTATTGGTCTGGGTGTAGCCCAGAAAGCAGACATTTTAGCAAAAGTTGAAAACCACTAAAGAGAGAAAGATCCTTCAGATGTTTTCTCCCATAACCTCTTTCCTCCCTTAATCTCTCCATCCTGCTCTACAACCACTATTTTAAAACTCTGGCTCCTTGTTTCTCAACCCAATCCCTGAAAAGAACCCATCACTTCTCACAAAAATTGGGGGGATGTCTTGGTCCCTTTCAGGGTTTGCTAAGTGCCACTGAACCCAAGATGGCGGCCGTTACAACCCTCTAAAGGGTAGTAGGGAGCTCTAGGCTCAGGACCGGGGGATAGAGGAGAATATGTGAATCCACTTCAGGCTCTTGACTGTAGAGGGCTGCCATTAACTTCCTCACTAATTACCAAAGATGCAAGCACACATTTTCAAAGGGAAAATTAATACTTACCGGAAACAACACAGTCTAATCTATCGAGAAAACAAGTTCCTCCTATGAACATGAGTTTAATCACATCATCAAACTCTGTAATGTTTACCTCCACAGGTATTTACGAAAAAGGGGGGGTGGGGGGGGGGAGGAAGCAATTCTGTATGTCAGCAATTCTCGGAGTTTAGCATGCATATGAATCACCTGGGGATCTTGTTAAATGCAATTCTGAATTTATGGCGGGGACTGAGATTTTGTACTTCTAACAAGCTCCCTGCAGATGTGACTGTAGCCAGCTTACAGCAACACATTGAGTATCAAGTATATAGATACTATTTAAAAAATAAGAATAATAACTACAAAGCATTTTTGTTGTCTTCACTTTGATCTCATGTTTCTTTGAAGAACTGAAATAGTTTTACCTCACTCCTATAATATTCTATTATTAATAATAGAATAACTGAAGTCTATACTATATATATAATGATTTTATTATTCTTATACTTTCAATTCCATCTGCTTTTCTTACGGAAAAACGTCTTCAAAAAAACTTTGTGTAGGAAGAGTATAGATCATTTTATGAAGGAAGAACTGATAAGAAACAAATTTGAATCATACAAAACTTACTGTTTTCATATCTATATTCATCACTATATTTACTGTTGCCATTACTCATACCAACCCCAAGCATTTTCTCTTTACTCTTTGAAAAGGAGAGAAAGTCCCACAAAATATAATTAAATCTACTTTGCAACCCAGACTAAATATTGCACAAATATGTGTTCTCTTAGAATTGTTATCATAAAACACACAGGACGTAATACTTACAATAACAAAATGACTCATGCCCAGTGGTATTGTGGTTACATGTTAGTCGGAAGTATGTTAAGCTGAGAGCTTTTTTTTTTAAATTCTATTAGCCAATCTATTATTCAGATCTTATTATATTATTCAGTATATTCAGGGGGAAAATATACTTATTGAAAATGTAGTACCTCTTAACTTTGGGAAAAAAAATCTCTCTGTAGTCTAATTAGCTATGGTCACTTACAGGAATTATATTCATTGTTCTTTTATCTCTTTGAAGCACCCTATGACAAATGAACCCTTGGCCATTCCAGTGTGTTATCTTCAATTATAAAAACTGATTAAAAGATCTTCACCTTCTATAAAATGATGTGAGTTCAAGGTAAAAATTACTAACACACTTTGAAGAGTCATTTCCTGGTTAATACCAAGAGAGCAAGTAAGATTATGGCTTTCTTTCGTCTTTAATAATTGTAGAGAAAATATCCATCATAAAAAGAAAGAACAAAATACTGAAAAATATTCAAAGGCACAGAATACGTCCTTGTAATCCTGGCTGCACACTATAATCAAAATTAAGCTAAATTTTAAACATCATACTTTAATCACAAAACTCTTTTAACTGTGTAAAAAGCACTAACTAAACATGACTCAAGATCAAATGAATTTTGCATTGAATTCTGAATTAAAGCCGTATTATTTTAGCCTTATCCCAACCTGTTTCCAATGAATATTTCTTTGATTGATTCATATTTGACCACTAAGCAAAAATTTACCCCCAAATTGCTATAGAAGTATTTTGTACACATTGTATCATTCTGGAATAAGAAAATGAAAGACTATTTCTTTGAATACATGGTATCAACTAGTCTAATTATACAACATTTCTGACTACTGTCCAGAATGAATAAATGTAGGAGATGACATTACAACTTAGAAGCGCAGTATTCACAAGAGCCGACTCCTTCAGAGGAGTCATCCTCACCACAATCTTTACCTTGGAAACTACATCTGAAGTGGCTAGATCAATCCCTTCAAGCAGCCTTTGTTCAAATCTTAGTCTAACTCCATAGTAACCACAGGAATGTTTATTTTGTTACTAACTTTCATAATGAACATAAAGAACTTTGGGCATAAACATTTGGCAGCAATAATAAAATTGCCTAACTCCCCTGACTGTTGTTCCATCGGTTCCTGGGAGACCATGGTAAAATATAAAGACCAAGCAACTATATTCTTGATTAGACTCCATAACTAAACTATACTTTAATCGCATCATTTTCATTTGCTTAGAATAGAGAAGATGTGGTTTAATGCCTTGCTTCGTCATTTGACTGGTTGTTTGAATAACAGTCTATTAGTTTGTTTATCTATAAAACAAGAAATGATGTATTAAAATATATTTGAAGTACCTTTCATCAATAACAATATAAATTATTAGACTAATTCTACTTTGTAAGTAAAAGAAGAAGTTGACCTAAACACCAAAGCTTCTTGGAAAATTTCAGCCACTGACTCTAAATCACTATTTGAGTGCCTGGCTACCCACACCAGACAAAGGAATATATTACAGCCTACAAAATTGGCAGACTAATAGTAAGCCATCAAATATTCACCCAAAAGTCACTAGAAACAAAGTGCTAAGTAAAGCTGTTTACTATATGGTGCCTCATTGAAAACCAACCATGAGCAAGTGAGTCTTCCCTGAAACTGGGAATATAATTAAAGTGAAGTCCTCAGGGAATGGTCAAAGCAGAGATATGCAGAGTCTTCTTAAAGAGGTAGAATAGCCCTCCATCTGGATAGTAACCAGATAGACAGTGTTAGCATACTTGAAAAAGACTTATTGTGTGAACAGCATGGATGGGCCCTTAGAAGTTCAAAGATACAACCTTGAGAACCTAGAGGACCGTCTTTAGGACAATTCAGATCTACAGTATCCTTTAACAGAAGTCCTCAAGAGATAAACAAGAACCTACTGAATAGCACGGGGAACTATTCAATGTCTTATAATAACCTTTAATGGAAAAGAATCTGAAAAAGAGTAGATATGTACATATACATGAATACATATGTACATATGTATAGTATATATATTATATATATACTGAATCACTTTCTTGTACATCTGAAATTAACACAACATTGTAAATCAACTGTATTTCAATAAAAAAAGAGCATATAAAACTAGTAGTGTTTGTTCTACTTTCTTTTTATTTATTTATGTTAATTGGAGGATAAATTACTTAACAATATTGTGATGGTTTTTGCCAAATATCAATATGAATCAGCCATGGCATATATCTGTTCCCTCCAGCCTGTATCCTGCTCCTTCTTCCCTCCCCACCCCATCCCTCCAGGTTGTCACAGAGCACCAGCTTTAGGTGCTTTGCATCATACATCAAATTCCCACTGGCCATCTATTTTACATATGGTAATATATATGTTTTAATGTTATTTTCTCAAATCATCTCGCCCTCACCTTCTCCCACTGAGTCCAAAAGTCTGCTCTTTATATCTGTGTCCCCTTTGTTTCCCTGCACATAGGGTTGTCAGTACCATATTTATAGATTCCATATTTATGTGTTAATATATGATATTTGTGTTTTTCTTTCTGACTTACTTCACTCTGTATAATAGGCTCTAGGTTCATCTACCTCATTAGAACTAACTCAGGTGTGCTCCTTTTTGTAGTTGAGTAAAGGAGATCAGTTCTGGGAGTTCATTGGAAGTACTGATGCTGAAGCTGAAACTCCAATACTTTGGACACCTCATGCGAAGAGTTGACTCGTTGGTAAAGGCCCTGATGCTGGGAGGGATTGGGAGCAGGAGGAGAAGGGGACGACAGAGGACGAGATGGCTGGATGGCATCACCGACCCGATGGACATGAGTTTGGGTAAACTTCAGGAGTTGGTGATAGACAGGGAGGCCTGGCGTGCTGTGATTCATGGGGTCGCAAAGAGTCAGACACGACTGAGCAACTGAACTGAACTGAACTGAATATTCCATTGTGAATATGTACCACAACTGCTTTATCCACTCATCTGTCTATAGACATGCCCTAGCTTGAACACTGGGGTACATGTAACTTTTCAGTTCTGGTTTCCTCAGGTTATAATGCACAGTAGTGGGAGTGCTGGGTCATATGGTAGTTTTAGTCTCAGTTTTTTAAGGAATCTCCATACTGTTCTCCATAGTGAGATTCCCATAGTTTGCATTCCCACAGTGTAAGAGGTTTCCCTCTTCTCCACACCCTCTCCAGCATTTGTTGTTTGTAGACTTTTGATGATGGCTTTACTTTTTTAAAAAGAGAATTCCTCAAGAATAAAAGGGCTACAACTCTCAGGCTAATTTGCAACCAGCATTTAGTTCTTTAAACTACTTCCTCTTTCACCATAGCCATGCCCACTAAACTACCTTTTGACTTCCCCCATAACTTTCATTGTCAGACATGAAAAATTTGGCTTCACTCCAGAATAAAGGTAATATGCTTTCTGACTGGGATTGAAATTTCCTGCTGTATTGATAAATCTCACTTTCTGAGCTTTTCAGAATATTGGCAGAAGGGGACACCTATAATACATTCCTTAGGTCAATGACAGACTCTCCCAAAGAACATCACATAACATAACCAGGCGTCTTTCCCCTCAGACTTTAATATATTGATTCTTTCTTTCTGCCCTCCTTATTCTTATCCTCGTCCTTCGTCTCCAATAAAGATAATGGATGGACATGGGTCTGAGTTAGACCACCTGACCTGCCTCTTGAGAAACCTGTATGCAGGTCAGGAAGCAACAGTTAGAACTGCACATGGAACAATAGACTGGTTCCAAATAGGAAAAGGAGTATGTCAAGGCTGTATATTGTCACCCTGTTTATTTAACTTACAAGCAGAGTACATCATGAGAAACGCTGGGCTGGAAGAAGCACAAGCTGGAATCAAGATTGCTGGGAGAAATATCAATAACCTCAATATGCAGATGACACCACCCTTATGGCAGAGAGTGAAGAGGAACTAAAAAGCCTCTTGATGAAAGTGAAAGAGGAGAATGAAAAAGTCGGCTTAAAGCTCAACATTTAGAAAACTAAGATCATGGCATCTGGCCCCATCACCTCATGGGAAATAGATGGGGAGACAGTGGAAATAGTGTCAGACTTCATTTTTTTGGGCTCCAAAATCACTGCGGATGGTGACTGCAGCCATGAAATTAAAAGATGCTTACTCCTTGGAAGGAAAGTTATGACCAACCTAGAGAGCATATTAAAAAGCAGAGACATTACTTTGCCAACAAACGTCCGTCTGGTCAAGGCTATGGTTTTTCCAGTGGTTATGTATGGATGTGAGAGTTGGACTGTGAAGAAAACTGAGCGCCAAAGAATTGATGCTTTTGAACTGTTGGAGAAGACTCTTGAGAGTCCCTTGGGCTGCAAGGAGATCCAACCAGTCCATCCTAAAGGAGATCAGTCCTGGGTGTTCATTGGAAGGACTGATGCTGAAGCTGAAACTCCAATACTTTGGCCACCTCATGCAAAGAGTTGACTCATTGAAAAAGACCCTGATGCTGGGAGGGATTGGGGGCAGGAGGAGAAGGGGCCAACAGAGGATGAGATGGCTGGATGGCATCACCGACTCGATGGGCATGAGTTTGAGTAAACTCCGGGAGTTGGTGATAGACAGGGAGGCCTGGCGTGCTGTGATTCATGGGATCGCAAAGAGTCGGACACGACTGAGCGACTGAACTGAACTGAACTGAGGATTAGACAGAGGTTAGAAGAGGGGATTTCAAAGAGAGAAGTGATTAAATCAGGCTGGAGGATTAAGTCGACCAGTCCAGCCAGTTTAAAAAGGAGCAGTAATGCCAGGTAAGATGAGACTAGAAACAAGCTGAATCTGAAAGTTTTCCAACGGGCTTTAAGGCATCTGGTCCTATAGAGTTGACTGTGAAAGTTTTCAGGGTTTCTTCAATGAGAGTAACATAAATAAAATTTGAATGGGAAGGTTGTGCATGCTATATACATAGAGTAGTTACACTGTAAATTGTGTTTAACAGAAAAGTGTATAGTTTGGTATAGTTTTAACTGCAAAGATCATACATTTCTCTTTATTACATGGAGGTAAGACACTTGGAGGGACATAAGTAATGTTTACTCACAAAGAGACAACTGGGGGAGGTATGGTGGTGTGTACATGTCCACAAGTAATGGAAAGAGGAAGGAAGAGAAAGAATGGAGATGTCTCTAATTCATCTCCTGCCTTTCCTCAGGATAGAGTTCACCTCCCAAATGACCAGCAAGTCAACTCTGGCAGCCACTCAGCCACCAGAGAATATTCAGGAAGCTACTGGAAACAGAGGACTTTAAAACACAAGTGTCTGGGTTTCGTGTTATTTCCAAGGAATGTCTGTTGTCTTCCCCTGGCACCTCCCTCTATGAGGAATGGAAACTAGGGTGACACACAACAAGAAGGGACAACTGGAAACACCAGCTGAATCATTCTTTCTGGTAGGGACTTTTCTGTTATCATGAAACCTGAGAGACGCTTAAAAATAACCCCAGCTTCCAAAAGTAGCTTTTTTCTTTACAGGAAGGTACAATAGCCTCAGAATTCCTGATCAGGGAGAAATGTGTCTGTGAGAGAGAAAGAGGAGGAAGCTTGTGTGAGTGTGTGTGTGTGTGTGTGTGTGTGTGTGTGTGTGTGTGTATTCAAAGCAGAGAATGAACACACAGTCACCTCACTTTCCGGCATGATGGCTTCTGCTGAGTTGCATGTTCGGCGATGCAGTTTGGCACTGGAGCCTTCTTCTGAGTTGAGGCTCCCTCCCTCTCTTTTTGCTTCAGCTCAGTGTTTTGCTTGAATCTGAGTCATAAGCTCCTTAAGCTGGCAGGAAGTGGATAGTCGGGCTGGCAGCTTCTTCTCCCCCAAACAGAGGGAGTGTCTTGGCTGACACCTAAGCAACCTTTTCCATCCCAGACTCAGTAACAGAACCAATGAACATTAGCAGAACAGAAGGCTGGGCTACACTCACAGAGAAATAGAAAAGAGAAAGTATCCTGGAGAAATCCATTAGCTCAAGCCATAGATTAAAACAGGACTAGTTTATGGAATTACCTCAGTCACTTACCAAACCTTTAGAATATTTTGTTTATCCCCTCAAGCTGGTCTATGGAGACTCTCTAACCAAGCCCTCATCCAACCCCACTGATCTTCTTTCTCCACCAAGCCCCTCTGATTTACTCTGCTGCCAGCAACATCCATCCTTTCTTCTACTTTTCCTAAACTACAGCTAAGGAATTGGTCCTCGCCGATGGACAAAGCAGTAAGTTGGAATCTGAAAGAATCAAGGAAAGGCCTCTTTCCTGCCTAATTTACTGGAATTCCCTCTTTACTCTCTGAGGGAGAGTACAATGGGATCAAAGAAGGAAGAAACATGAAGACAGTACCAGTCATTATCGACACCTCTGGCTACCGTCTGCCATCAAATTAGCTCCAGGAGGGATCAAGGTCATGAGCAGAGGGAATCAGATTGGGGGAAAGCAGAAAAATCAGAAAGAAAAGTTTGGAGTAAGGCGATTGCTACAATGTGGGTGACCTTGTGCTGTGCTGGAGTTCAGAAGAAGGGAGGATGGAGAGAACACCTGGATGGAGAGAACCCACCAAAAGAGCTCCAGGGTGTTGAAAAGTAATGGCAGAATATTGGAAACAATGCCTCCCACCTTTTCCTTCAATCAACCTGGTGACTTCAGTTTAGGACTGAGCCATGGCAGTTTCTCTACATGCAGACCCAACAGAAAGAGTCTGTCATGCCCCAGAGTTCCAACATTCTGTATGTCACTCTCCCAATTCCCTCCATGTCCCTCGGAACCCCCCACTATCACTTGTCTTTCTCTGGCTTCCATCCACCTCATCTTCAGCCTCCTCAAACCCCACTTCTGACATGTGGTAAGACTGCCAAACCCAGGCCCTTGGCCCTTTCCTACCCAATGCTCCTGTTCTTCCTGTCTGCACCATTGCCTGATGCTTTCTGATTGCTCAGACCAGAGCTCCGAACTCAGCTGTCAGTCATGTGCTTGACCTCCAGAAGGCAGTCTTCGGCCATCCAGTTTAAGGAGAGCAAAAACAAAACAGAACAAAAAAGAAAAAATATCCCTAAAATATTTGAAATAGATTCTGCTTGCAAAGTTAGAACTGGTGAATGCTGAGTGTGTAAAATATCTCCCACTATCCTAGAGAGAACTTTGCAAAGTAGCTGTATTTCCTATATTAGAAATATATGCAATTTTGTTATGAATTGAGCTCTTTCTTTTCACAGACACTAGCTCTTTGTTTATTTCAGATATGAGTAGCTACACAGCTGCTCGTCAGCTCAATATTTGCAGCATATTAGTTATGAGAGATAACATTGAATTATTAATATAAATAATGTGTTAATACTGCCCCACCTGTATGTATAAAGGGTCTTGGAAAATAGCCTCCATACCTAGTAGAAAATGACTTTCAGGATCAAATTTTTCTAGAAGAGGGCACACTCATGACCACCAGACTCAAGTAAGTTCATTTTTCCCTTTCCAGTGGTTCTGATGAGATGTACCCTTCAGTATTTCTCTCTGTGTCCATTCTGAACATCTGAACGTCAACCTTTCTACAGACAGATCTACCCTAGAGAAACACACCAAACAAAAGAATCCATGGTTCATTATTTGAGCATTACAGACCTTAGCTGACAGCTTTGGTTTAGGAATCTAAAGGGGTTGAAGCTATCCATCATGAAGCAAACAATAAGAAAATCTGGTAGGAAATAGAAAATACTGCAAAAAAAAAAAAAAAAAAAAACCTCATTAGATCAAAGAGTTGAGGAAAGACCCACCTGATGAACTACGACTTACAGATGAGATAGGTGAGAGCCCCCTTGAGACTCTAAATTATAATTCTGCTTCTGAGAGGGGTTACCTGAAACAAATGAAATATTTTCTAAAGTCCCATAATTATGGGAACTGTAATATGGTTTCAATCAAACCATGAGGACTCAATGTCTGCTGAAGTCCTATTATACACTGGTCTATGTTATCTCTCTGAATTCAGACTGAGAGAACAGTGAAATGGACACAGTTCATGCAAAAATAAGAACTCTCAAATAACCTGAATTCTTTATTTGCACTTTTTAAAATTCACTAAAGAGGACAGTCTCCAGAAATATTTTAGAAAAATAATTCATTTTCTGCTTTCATCCATTGACTTAAGTAGAAACCACCAAAGCACTTTCTTCAAAAGAGCAAAAGCGTATTCCCCTCTAAACCTCCAGACATTCATTCCCTCTTTCCTACTTCACCACTTCATCACATTAATATGATAGTTGATTGCTTTTTGCTAATCCTTTCCCTCCTCCTCTCCGCATTCAAGTCCTGGTCTTCTTGTCATGCACTGGTCCTCATCACAAATACCAGGACTGGTCAGACCCTCCTCATTCAGCAGAACTGAAGGAACCAGAGGCCTGTTCAGCACACAGTGGCTGTAAGAGACTGAATATGACTTAGCGGCCAGTGAGTCTCTGATACTATCTAACCGTCTCACTCCTCTGCTGCCTTCTCCTTTTGCATTCAATCTTTACATAATGGCTTATTTTATGCTCTCAGGTAGAAATCAGATGAAGCACATGTAGTACATGCCAAAGGATCTTTGGAGTAGAAGTCCTAAATACTGATGAATTACTGTGAAAAGTGGTACATTGAAGCAGACTATACAACATTTGATGAAAATTAATGCACTAGAGCTATATGCATCAGTGTGTGTGATTCTCATGCATATATATTCCTTTCCCCTCCGGTACTCTGTCTTTTTAACACCTTGGTCTCCGCAGACTTTCTGCTCTGTCTCCCCCAGTCATATCATCCACCAAACTCTTCCTGGGTTCTGCCTCCATGCTTCTCTCAAGACAGTAAACTGGGCCAATCACAGGTCTCACCACTCTCATTTTCTATCTCTCAGGTATCACTGTCCAACATTGCCAGATGACTAATGTCTTAAAAATTCATCTTTTCATTTATTTCATCTGTTGTTGTTATTTCATTTGTTTACTGTTATTTCAGCTAAAGTGACAAATATAATTATTCCATCTTAGTAAAAAGGAGAAGTTCTACCAGCTGCTGATTAAATAGAAACTCAGACTGTATTTGAGGAATTAAATTACTAACGATCCATAGCTTCAGACTCATAATGCCCCTTCTGCCACTAAAACCAGATCTCAAAAAAGATCCAACATACTTCATTATGTTTTGTACTTTTACAACACTATATGACTCTCCCAAGGTATTTTAGGTTCCCTAGGATGGCTATAACAAATGATCATAAACATGATGCCTTAAAAGAACAGAAATTTATTCCCTCACGGTTCTGGAAGCTAGAATTTCAAAATAAAGATGTCAATTTGTAATTATCTTGAGAGCAAAAATAGAGTCACATTTAACCCACAGTACCTAGCTTTGTACTTTTCTTCCAAAATAAACTCTATGGTGTTTATGTAAAGTTTAATTGAATTATAATGACCGAGAGGCTTCTCTACAAAGATTTTTGGTATTAGTTTTTATGTAGGGATTCCCAAAAATAGTTCCATGTATGCAATGTATCCATAAGTGACACTAGGTTCAAGAAAAAACAGTATTTTTTCCACTGTGCACAAGTTACTAAAGTGCCAAACTGGAAAGGTTTCATTATTTTATATGACACAGAGAAACAAACAAAAGAAATGGTTTGTATTAAAACTACCCTCTAATGCTAACATAGTTATCAATTATAAACTATACCTCTGACTTCATAGCTAACTAAAATGTGAAAGATAGTTTTCTTAGAATCAAATACACATAGTGTGGGTGTGTGATTTATATGTGAGTAAATGTAAACATACTTATGTTTACATGATGTTTCAGAGATTCTTCATGGTTTTGGTCTTGCAAGTTACTGTTTAACTAGTCCAGAAAATTTCCCCAAATACCTACACTTTGAGATTTGCCCATTTCCTAATTTTTCTGCCCCCCATGCATCCAGGCACATTACAGCTCACTTGCTTAATGTAGTTTGACCAATCAGATTTGAAATTTAAACAGTAGAATCAGAGGCTGAGAATCTCTGTAGCAAAGTCATATTAGCAGGCAACCCTCTTGTCTTGTAACTTTCCTCTAGTATACTCCTTCCAAAGATTTAGGGGTTTAATCCTGCTTCAGTTCTGCAAAATGCCCCAGCATCCTTCCAGTAAACTCTTTTTTGTGGCTTAAGTCAGCTAGAGTTTATTTCTGTGGCCTGAAACCAAAAGAACCTTAGCTAATGCAATGCCCTAAGAACATTTTGGGAAAGATATACAAGAAATTAACACTACCTCCCTCTGAGAAATGAATGGGAGCATGGTTCCTGAAGGTGCAGGGGGGAACTTCCATCATCAAGTTGTGACACTGTACAATTGAATGTTGCATCATTCTGCTTTGCTTTAGTTGGATTGGAGATATTAATTTTTGCACCATGAGCATGTGTTACTTGCAGACTTTTTTCCAGCTAGATTTCTTTTTCCTTTTCTTTTCTCTTCTTTTCTCCTTTTGTAATTATAATATGAAAATGAATGATACAAGAGCTTTCTCATTTCTCATAGCTTTATCCTTATCTTATTGAAGCCCCTCACTTCAGGGACATATAAACTCAACCCAGGATGGTCAATCACAGCAATCAGAACCAGGAGTTTAGGGAATTACTTGGTGATCCAGTGGTTAGGACTCTGAACTTTCGCTGCAGGGGGCCCAGGTTTGATCCCTGGTGGAGGAACAAAGATCCCACATTCCTTAGCCATAAAGAAATAAAGAAATAAAAGAACCAAGAGCTTATTGTTTCAACTTGCCCAGAGTTATTCTTGTTATACAGTGAATAATGATTTTGGTTTTGGATGTGGTCAATATTAATTGATCAAGCATCTTCCTGTTAAGCTGCTTTAATTTCTTTCCTTCTACTTAGTACTCCAAACTGACTCAGTTTGAGATTCCTTCTGATTAATAATCTCTTTTGAAATGAACACCAAGATTAGCTGGGTTGGTTATTGATCATTTCACACTTGAATGTGAATTGTCTTAAACAGATTAAATTTATCCAGACATTTGGATAAAATCACCTTTACTGAATTCACTGGGAGTTCTGGTGGGACTGTGATGAATTTAGAATATTGGAAGCTACACCAGGTGCCTCTTCTCACTCCCTCCTCCATCTTTGCCCACTACTATTGCTTTTTAAAAAATTAATATTGTCAGAAAAATCTCACCCCCTAGAGAGGAAACCAGCATGAGTCAAGGCAAATGGACCAAATTAGCCATCTGAGGAAATAAGCAACCCTGGGAAATGATCTGCAAATGCCTGTCAATGGGAGCAAAGGGATTCTAGTCCTAAGAGGTGAGGAGAGGGTAACAGGTAGGAAGGCCAGAGGTCCCCAAGCAGCAGGAGGAAATAAACTGCAAGTGGCAGGGTTTTTTTTTCCCTTCTCTGTTGACGAAATCAGTTCTTCCTAAGTTTAACTTTTTTTTTTTTTTTTTTCCTTTCTCAAAACTTGGGCTAATAATGGCTCAACAAACCAGTATTCACGTCAATTGTTTTATGGCCAGGAATGACAAACCTTGTACCATCCTATCTCAAAAATGCATATTGTGAGAGAGGGGCCTGGTGAAACCCCTCAGCCTTGAGGTGTTTCTTTTATCTGGTAAGAAACTTGCTAACAGACATAAAATGCCTCACTAAAAACTAGCAAGGGGGAACTCTTTCTGTCCCCCTTTGATGTTTATGTCAGAAGCTTTCACTATCTCCACTATACTCTAATAAAACTTTGCTACACAAAAAGCACCAAGTAGTCAAGCCTTGCCTCTGACCCCAGATCAGAATCCTCTCCTCCGGAGGTCATGAATCCTGGCATAACCAACAGCTCGCAGCAGCAACTTTTCAGAGGGATCAGGAAACCTAGGCTGGTGTGTGATAATTATAAAGCAGAAAACAGCATCACATTTTACCTTGCTTAGGGTGATGTCATGGTGCTTTTGTAGTTGATTTAAAAATAAGAAACAAACAGACTTTTGGACTCTGTGGGAGAAGGCGAGGGTGGGATGTTTCAAGAGAACAGCATCAAAACATGTATATTATCTAGGGTGAAACAGATCACCAGCCCAGGGTGGATGTACGAGACAAGTGCTCGGACCTGGTGCACTGGGAAGACCCAGAGGGATCGGGTAGAGAGGGAGGTGGGAAGGGGGATCGGGATGGAGAATACATGTAAATCCATGGCTAATTCATGTCAATGTATGACAAAAACCACTACAATATTGTAAAGTAATTAGCCTCCAACTAATAAAAATAAATGAAAAATAAAAAATAAAAAAATAAAAATAAGAAACAGAGAGTAGGAATGTGTCAGTGTTTGTCCAGAATTGCCTTGAAAATCAAACACTTCCCAACCTCACTGATTTTTCAGGAGCATCACAGTACGTTTTACATGGAGCAGGTGTTTCCTAGAGTGGTTACCTGCGGGACATGGGGCACAGAGAAGGAGAAGAAGGAGGAAGGAAAATGTGGAGCAAGAGGTAGGGAGACAAAAAGAAAGGATCAGAGGTAAAGAATAGTGGCAGAAAAAAGTATGTCAGGCGATTGATTGTCTTTTCCAAAAACAGTGAATCCAATTTTTCTGCTCAAATTGTTAGAATGTTTAGTGGCTGGGGGCCGGTGGTAGAGTTCTGATCCTCTGCCCCCAGGTCCTTGTCACAGCATCTTTTAAAAAAAATTTTTTTTAATTGCAGGATAATTGTTTTATAATACTGTGTTGGCTTCTATCATACATCAACATGAGTCAGGCATAAGTATACATATGTCCCCACCCTCTTGAACTTCCTTCTCATCTCCAACCACATCCCACTCCTTTAGGTTGTCATGGAGCACTAGTTTTGAGCTCCTGGCATCATACAGAATGTTCCCACTGGCTATCTATTTTACATATGGTAATGTATATGTTTTCATGCTACTCTTTCAATGCATCCCACCCTCTCCTTCTCCCACTGTGTCCACAAGCCTGTTCATTATGTCTAAGTCTCCACTGCTGCCTTGCAAAAAGGTTCGTCTGTACCATCTTTATAGATTCCATATGTATGTATTAATATACGATATTTGCTTTTCTCTTTCTGCTTTCTTCACTCTGTATAATAGGCTCTAGGTTCATCCACCTCAGTAGAACTGATTCAAATGTTTCTTCTTTATGGTTGAGTAATACTCCATTGTATATATACACCATGTCTTCTTTATCCATTCATCTGTCAGTGGACATCTAAGTTGCTTCCATGTCCTAGCGATTGTAAATAGTGCTGCAATGAACATTGGGGTACATGTGTTTTTTTTAGTTATGGTTTTTTAAGGGTATATGCCCAGTAGTGGGATTGTTGGGTCATATGTTAGTTCTAGTCCTAGATTTTTAAGGAATCCCATACTGTTCTCCACAGTGGATGTATCCGCTTACATTCCCACCAAGAGTATAAGAGGGTTCCCTTTTCTCTACACCTTCTCCAGCATTTATTGTTTGTAGATTTTTTGATGATGGCCATTCTGACTGATGTGAAGTGATACCTCGTTGTAGTTTTGATTGGCATTTCTCTAATAATGAGAGATGTTGAGCAACTTTTCATGTGTTTGTTAACCATCTGTACATCTTTGGAGAAATGTCTGTTTCAGTCTTCTGCCCATTTTTTGTTTGGGCTATTTTTTTTTTTTCATGATGTTGAGCTGTGTGAGCTGCTTATACATTCTGGAGAATAATCCTTTGCCAGTTGTTTTGCTTGCAATTATTTTCTCCCATTCTGAGAGTTGTCTTTTCACCTTGTTTATTATTTCCTTTGATGTGCAAAAGTTTTCAAGTTTAATTAAGTCCCCCCATTTGTTTGTTTTTATTTCCATTGCTCTAGGAGGTGGATCAAAGAGGATCTTGCTGTAATTTATGTCTAAGTGTGTACTGCTTATGTTTTCCTCTAAGAGCTTTACACTTTCTGGCCTTATATTTAAGTCTTTAATCCATTTTGAGTTTATTTTTGTGTATGATGTTAGGAAGTGTTCTAATTTCATTCTTGTATATGTGGCTGTCCAGTTTTCCCAGGACCACTTATTGAAGAGGCTGTCCTCTCTCCATTGTATATTCTTGCCTCCTTTGCTAAAGATAAGTTACCCATAGGTGTGTGTTTATCTGTGCGATTTCTATCTTGTTCCATTGGTCTCCATTTTTGTTTTGTGCCAGTAACATAGTGTCTTGATGACTGTAGCTTTGTAGTATAGTCTGTTGTCAGGAAAGTTGATTTGTCCTCCAGCTCCATTTTTCTTTCCTCAGACTGCATTGACTATTCTGGGTCTCTTGTGTTTCCATACAAATTGTGGCTTTTTTTTTTTCTAGTTCTGTGAAAATTACCATTGGTAGTTTGAGGGTGATTGCATAGAATCTGTAGATTACTTTGGGTAGTATAGTTAATTTTCACAATATTGATTCTTTCAATCCAAGAAGATGGTATATATCTCCATCTGTTTATGTCACCTTTGATTTCTTTCATCAGTGTCATGGTTTTCTGCATACAGGTCTTTCGTCTCTTCAGTATGTTTATTCCTAGATATTTTATTATTTTTGTTGCAGTGTTAAATGGGATTATTTCCTTAACTTCTCTTTCTGATTTTTCATTGTTAGTGTATAGGAATTCAAGTGATTAATTTTATATCCTGTGACTATACTATATTCATTGATTAGCTCCAGTAATTTTCTGGTGGCATCTTTAGTGTTTTCTATGTAGAGTATTAAGACATCTGCAAACAGTGAGAGTTTTACTTCTTCTTTTCCAATCTGGATTTCTTTTATTTCTTTTTTTTCTCTGCCATGGCTAGGACTACCAAAACTATGTTGAATAATAGTGGCAGGAGTGGGTACCCTTGTCTTGTTCTAATCTTAGAGGAAATGCTTTCTGTTTTTCACCATTGAGAAGAATGTTTGCTCTGGGTTTGTCATATATGGCCTTTATTATGTTGAGGCAGGTTCCTTCTATGCCTACTTTCTGGAGAGGTTTTATCATAAGTGGCTGCTGAATTTTGTTGAAAGAAGTTCATATGGTTTTTATCTTTGTTTGTTGATATAGGGGATCACATTGATTTGCATATATTGAAGAATCCTTGCATCCCTGGGATAAATCCCACTATATCATGATTCAGTTCAGTTCAGTTGCTGAGTCATGTCCAACTCTTTGTGACACCATGGACTGCAGCATGCCAGGCCTCCTTGTCCATCACCAACTCCCAGAGACTACTCAAACTTATGTCCATTGAGTTGGTGATGCCATCCAACCATCTCATCCCCTGTCGTCCCTTTCTCCCCTCACCTTTAATCTTTCCCAGCATCAGGGTCTTTTCAAATGAGTCAGTTCTTCGTATCAGGTGGCCAAAGTATTGGAATTTCAGCTTTGGCATCAGTCCTTCCAATGAATATTCAGGGCTGATTTCCTTTAGGATGGACTGGTTGTATCTCCATGCTGTCCAAGGGACTCTCAAGTGTCTTCTCCAACACCACAGTTCAAAAGCATCATGGTACATGCTCCTTTTAATGTGTTGTTGGATCCTGTTTGCTAAAATTTTGTTGAGAATTTTTGCATCTATGTTTATTAGTGATATTGGTCTGTAATTTTCTTTTCTGTGGTATCTTTGTCTAGCTAGTATTAGTGGTATCTTTGTCTAGTATTAGGGTGATGGTGGCCTCATAGAATGAATTTGAGAATTTCCTTTTCTTAGCAATTTTCTGGGAGAGTTAGAGCAGGATAGGTTTAGCTCTTCTCTAAACTTTGGTCAAAGTCACCTGGGAGGCCCTCTGGCCCTCGGATTTTGTCTGTTGGAAGATTTGTTATCACAGTTTCAATTTCAGTGCTTGTGATTGGTATTTTCATGCTTTCTATTTCTTCCTGGTTCAGAAATATATTTTTTAAAGATTACACTCTATAGAAGTGACTGTAAATTTGTAGAAAATGATAAGCAATATGAATAATCCCTGCCCATAGAAGCACAAGTGGCTTATATAAGTCCCCCCAAAATAGTTTATTTTGCTTATGTAAGCAAAATTCTCATGTGGACATGTTTTGACATCTTATTTGTTCCCTCATTTATTGAATAAAATTAAATCTTCATGTGCACTCATTTTATATTTGTATAATTCATGATTTTACCTTTTTGAAAGTATGCTTTGACACTATCACTGAATATATTTTCTATATCTGCATATAAACTACCAAATAATGTCTGTTGTTTGTTTTGTTGCTAGTTGCTTTGTCACTAAGTTGTATCTGACTCTTTTGCAACCCCATGAACTGTAGCCTACCAGGCGCTTCCATCCGTGGGATTTCTCATATAAGAATACTGGAGTGGATTGCCATTTCCTTCTCCAGGAGATCTTCCTGACCCAGAGACTGAGCCAGCATCTACTGCATTGGCATGTGGAGTCTTTACCACTGAGCTACCAGGGAAGACCAGTATAGGTTGAGTATGTGTTAATAGAATATAGACAATGTTTTCTATTGAATTGCCTAATATAATAGTTGTGAGGCAATATGAAAGTGAAATGACTATATCTGGTAAAATAATAATACCAAAGAAAACATCTACAGAATAATACAATAGAGCCCTTTAAAGCAGATGTTTGCCTGGTATATATACATATTAATATACACATATGCATATACATATGTTAAAATGTCACCAATTCATTGTAGCCAATATGTTTTCCATATGGTAATTCTCAGTTTTTAGGTTTCTGCATCAGAAGTATGTACCACACTCTATTAAACATGTGGTCATAAGGGCACAATGTTAACTGTGTTGCTTAATCATTATTACTCACCCTTGCCTGTTATTTGCTTTTCCATCTTTCTCTCTAACTAAAGCATTTGTATCATTCCCCCCAGACATGGTCCCACTCATTCAAGTGGAAATAAGAACATTTCTCTATAACTGCAGCTGAGAAGATCACATTAAGCAAAATTCCAAAGCTAACGGCCCACTGTGCTTAGTCACTCAGTCATGTCAGACTTTTGTGACCCCATAGACTGTAGCCTGCCAGGCTCTTCTGTCCATGGGCTTCTCCAGGCAAAAATACTGGAGTGGTTTATCATTTCCTTCTCCAGGGGATGTCTCCAACCTAGGAATCGAACCCGGATCTTGTGCATTGCAGGCAGATTCTTTACTGACTGAGCTACAAGGCCATTAGTCACAATGGCCCATTAGTCACAGTCAACTGATGATCCACCGAAATGACTGACCAGGTAACTCGATCAACTAGCTCAAGGGGATAGTTTACAAACCAAGAAAATATTTTACTGGATCATGAAGGAGTCTTGCCTCACCCCTTCCCAGAACACATACCCAGAAGATGTGTGCATTTGGTAGTGCTGACCACATCATTCCCGAAAGTGAGAAGAGGTCTCGCTTTCCCAAAAGCAAGTACCCCAGCATCAGCCTCCATCTACAAACACAAGATGTAGTACCAGGAGCCTTGCAGTGTGAATTTCTTATGGAAATATGCACACTTGAAAGGAACACAAGGAGTACACCCTCTTCCTAGGACTGAAGTTCAGATTCTTTCTAAGAAAAGGTTATTACAATGTCACCAGTCTACTTCTCATGTCTAAAAATAAAACATCACATCACTTCTTAAGATACATATTACATATGATTAGAACTTTATTCTATTTTTCCCATCTCTTGGCTGGCATTCCTCAGGAGCAGAAGAAAAAAAAAAAAAAAAAAGAGGCATTTTCCACACAAAAGTCCACATTGAAGTATGTTTAAGTGTCAGATTAAAACTAACAAAAGACAGGAAACAGGGAGTGAAGACCTTACTAAGTCCTGAACTTACCCTATTGTGCCTAGGTCCCAGGGGTCAGGAAAGAGAGAGGAGGTTCAGAATTAGCTGCTTCTGTTTCCTTTCACTGCTGAGATATTAAACTTCAAAAAATATTAAGTGGACGAGAAATCCCCAAGTGCCCATAACCCCCTGTGCCTATCTCTAGCATTGAAAGTCCTGTTTCAACCTTATACCTTTTCAAAATTAGAAAAACATCTGTCCCCATTGGTAAATCCCCTTTCCTGCATATCTGTTTTCTGACTGCCCCAAGTCCTTTCCCTTTCACTAAATAAATAAATAAGAAAAAGGAAAGATGCCAGGAGTAGGGATAAACAGGATTTCTTATCAGATAATGACCACAACTTATTTATTTTTCATTTTGTTACATTGGAAATCAATTTTCTAATCTAGAATGACCTCCAATGCCAGGTATGATTCTGATTTTTCCTGGTAATACAACCTATAGTAGTGATTTTAAAATGTCTTTGGTTTAACTCTGGGCAATAGGGTTGTATCATGTCCTCCACAAAAATAGACTGCTCTTGGGAACTGTCACAACTTTGCCTGAAGTTCTCTCACTCAACGCTGGAATAGACACTACTCATTTATTTAGAACTGGAAATGCATTTTATGTTTTGTATGATGATAAAGCATAATTAGCCTGCTATGGTTCCTAATATTGCTGAAGAGACTGAGGAGATATTCATACATGCACAAGCACACATGTAACAACATCTCAGGGTCCTGAGACTCTTCTCCTTGAGTGCTCATCATGCTTCTTAAAACAGATATTCCAGCAGATCTGTCTCTCCAGGGATGAGAAACAGGGTTCATGTTGGCGCAAATTTCTCAGGAGAATTTGCAGAGCAAGGCTGCACCTGCCACCCAAGAAGGCCCAGGACCGATTTTCTGTTCCCACCACTTCTATCAATTGGTCTTTTTTTTCAGTCCCCAGAAGAAGTGAGCAAATTGCCAATCTTCCTTGACCCAAGGATCACGAAGCCTTTCTTTACATCTTAGAATAAGAATGATGTAATGTAGGGGTAAAATGGCTCACATCAGAGCAATCACAAAATTTACATAAGAAATATACTGGAGCCCTGACTCCCTCTGTGGGGTCAGAGTTTAAAATTGTCCCTTCTTGCTGGTTAACACCCCCCACCTCTCTCTCCACACCTTTCATTTTTACTAAAATCTTACAAGTAGGAAGCACAAGCATTGAGGAAGATGTCATGCATTTAGTCCCTCAAAGAAATAGATTGGGAATTTCAGATCAGGATAAAGACCACAGAAAGAAAATAGTTAAAGGTATAGAGTATTATCGTGTAGTTTACCATCCAAGCTGGTTCAGTTTTGAGAGTGAAAGGGGGCAGGACAAACTTAACTGAGCAGTGAGATGCGAGGTGGAAGGTGGGACAATCCCTGGCAAAGTTGGATGGAGGTATCCTTAAAGGAAAAGTGATAAAGGTGTCTGTAATTATTTTCAGACCTTCACACTCAGAAAAGCAGTGAGGAATCAGAGGGGCTTATCCTGGACAATACCAGGCTGAGCTGAGCTTTATAAACACCTGCAGAGTTCTTAGGCAGGATGGATTCAAGGAGTCCCAAAGAAACAGGTAGACATTTATGTTATTGCTCTAAACTCTGAGAGGTAATGGAAGCTTAAATTGGCTGATATCAATAGGGTAAAGGTCAGACATGATTGATATAAAATGAAGAGACTTCTGCAACTTATCTGATGTGGGAAATCTCACATAGGGTAAATCAGAGGTGATTTTTCTGAGTAACAGAGTGATGCCATTAGCAGTATTTGGGAAAAACACTAAGGCCAAAAGGTTAAGCAACACACTCAAGTTCATCAGCTAATAATAACATGGCCTCAGGTCCACCCTCCAGTAAAGAGATTACTGTAAAATGATGAGAACCAAAAGGAGATTGCAGTGAAAACCATGAGTTCACAGAAATTGCCTGTTTCTGCAAGTTGTGGTAAGACCCTAGACTACAAATCTGAAGATGTGCCATTGAGTCCTGTTCAATCAATCTTTAGTTTATTTCCTCGGCAAATTCCTTTTTTCTGGGCTGGACTCTTAGAAGCATCTGGAGGCACTGGCAGCCCAGTTGTTCTGAGAAGGCCTCATCTAGGACAGCTGTCCTCTGCTTCATTTTATCTTCCACCCTCTACCTGGCTAGTCCAGACTGTTGCAGATGACAGCAGCAGAGTTTTGAGAGACAGTGGAAACCCAGGTCTCTACCACATTCTGTTGACCAAAATGAGTCACCAGGTCAGACCTAATACAAGGAGGAGAACTGGAGCCTTTACTGCACCAAATCTATCAACCAACCAAACATAGAGTATGAGGTTTCAGGGCTGGGATTGTGAGAGTGTTTATAACTCCTATATAAGAAGCCACCCCTGAATTTATTTTTAACTAAACATTTGCTCTGTTTAATTCACAGAGCTGTTGAAAGAACCTGTTGTTTCTGATTCAACAGTAAATTAAAGGTGAGGCTTCAAGGGGGGGCACAAAGAAACAAATACTTTACCACAAACTGAATTGCTACTTGTATAATTAGATCTTTGGGTGTACCCTTACAGGGCAAGATTTATATCCATCTCTGGGGACTTTGGAAGGAGAGAAGAAAGGAAATCAATTGACAGAGGGCTTCGGATCCCAGTTGGTGTTTGTTTGAAAGTTAACACAGAGTGGTCCTATCCTGGCCACCCAATAAAGTCCACTTATCATGTCTTGGGAGCTTGTGCCACTTCAGGAATCTGGTTGGGAGAGTACTTCTCTTTAACTGGAAGGAAAGCTTCCCACCTGATCAATATAGGACCTGCTAGAACTTTCTTAAGCAAAGTATCCCCACATAGAACTTGTGAGGTGATGTTTTATAAAGGAACATTCTTGACCTTAATCAAGTCAGAACTAGATAGCACTGTGTCTGCTGTCTCAAAAAAAAAAAAAAAAAAAAAAAACACTGAACACTCTAGCCCTGATATGTGATCTGTCAGAGACTGGCTAGTTGCTCATCAAAGTTTCCTCTTTCTGGGCACACAGCCAAACTACATCCCCTGACACCCTGTATCTAGGTGGGGATGTGGGATTGGCTCTTGCCAATGGAATGTGAAGGGAAGACATCCCTTTTGGTTGAATGTGGGGATCAACAAATTGTAGCTTACTGGCCAAATTTGGCTGGCCACTTGCCTTTGGAACTCAGCCACCTCCATTCATTAACACATTGTCTATAGCTGCTTTCACATTGTAACAGCAAAGCTGAGTCGTGTAACAGCAAATATGTTATTCCCAAAACTTAAAATATGTACTATCTGTCCCTTTACAGGAAAAAGATGCCAACCTTGGTTTAAAGTATCTTAAAGTTGAGTACCTGTTCCATTCTCTCTTCTGCTTGTCTGCTATCTAGAAGATGTCTGTACAATTTGAAGTCATGACTGTACTTTGCAGGAACCATGAAAAAATGTGAATCCTTGAATGACTACATGGAACTGAGGCCTGTGTCCAGACAACCAATCCACCCATATTCCTTTAAGACCCACATTGGACTTTGAGATGGATAAAAAATAAAATGTTGGCATGTGAAGGCACTGTAACCTGGGACTTATTTGTCACAAAAGTAAACACAACTTACCTTAGATAATAAAGATGGGAAAAGCAGTAGAATCAAGATATTACAAATGGGAGTAACTGCAGCACATAAAAATCAATACATTAGTCCAAGGCCTATGTCAAGGCTTGGAAGAGAGAGAAGTGATTACCATTTCCCCTGAGACTGAGATGAGATGAATTGGCAGAAAACCCTTGGAGACCAATTCTAGCACCAATCTTAAGGTCTTCCTCCTGTACATGATTTGAGGAAAATCAGAGGTTCAAGCCCCTAAGAATAGCTCTCTGTTGGCTTATCATTAATGCCTGCCTGGTTTTTTTAATTACTATTAAAGGGTGATTTATTTTGCAATGCAAACATTCCAGACAAGAGTATGTCCAATAACATAAGTTACTCCATAATAAGAAGGACATTATTATACCCTTTTAAAAAGAAACTAGGTAAACAAGTCAGAAGTATATTTTTATGATCTCAGAGACAATTAGAATCCTAGACACCTAGAAAAGAGAGCTACAAAAAGAAACATAGGTGCTCCATGGAAAATGTAAACTGCATAGCTGTGCCCCCTTTGCTGAGTAAGGTGCAGTTCTGGACTCTGATATAATCTAAACAGGTATTCAGTTCAGTTCAGTTCAGTCGCTCAGTCATGTCCGACTCTTTGTGACCCCATGAACCACAGCACGCCAGGCCTCCCCGTCCATCACCAACTCCCGGAGTCCACCCAAACCCACATCCATTGTGTTGGTGACGCCATCCAACCATCTCATCCTCCGTCGTCCCCTTCTCCTCCTGCCCTCAATCTTTCCCAGCATCAGGATCTTTTCAAATGAGTCAGCTCTTCGCATGAGGTGGCCAAAGTCTTGGAGTTTCAGCTTCCGCATCAGTCCTTCCAATGAACACCCAGGACTGATCTCCTTTAGGATGGACTGGTTGGATCTCCTTGCAGTCCAGAGGACTCTCAAGAGTCTTCTCCAGCACCACAGTTCAAAAGCATCAATTCTTTGGCTCTCCGCTTTCTTTATAGTCCAACTCTCACATCCATACATGACCACTGAAAAAACCATAGCCTTGACTATATGGACTTTTGTTAACAAAGTAATGTCTCTACTTTTTAATATGCTGTCTAGGTTGGTCATAACTTTCCTTCCAAGGAGTAAGTGTCTTTTAATTTCATGGCTGCAATCACCATCTGCAATGATTCTGGAGCCCAGAAAAATAAAGTCAGCCACTGTTTCCACTGTTTCCCCATCTATTTCCCATGAAGTGATGGGACCAGATGCCATGATCTTAGTTTTCTGAATGTTGAGCTTTAAGCTAACTTTTTTGCTCTCCTCTTTCACTTTCATCAAGAGGCTCTTTAGTTCTTCACTTTCTGCCATAAGGATGGTGTCATCTGCATATCTGAGGTTATTTATATTTCTCCTGGCAATCTTGATTCCAGCTTGTGCTTCCTCCAGCCCAGTGTTTCTCATGATGTACTCTGCATATAAGTTAAATAAGCAGGGTGACAATATACAGCCTTGACGTACTCCTTTTCCTTATAAATTACCTTGAATTCAGAGGCCAAACTGTATTCCATCCATAGCATCCTTGTCCTTCATCTGTCCTGTCACTTCTTTTTCACCAGAAGTCACTTCCTCTGGTAATTCTTCCCTGTACACACCACACATGTTCTTTTTTTGTCCTCTTCAGTCCCTGAAATTAATAGGTGCCTCAGGAAAGCATTAATTATACTACAAGTATCGTTTTACACACCCATCTCTCCTATAAGATGTTGAACTGGGGCCACTCCCTGACGTAATTTCTAGAACATAGAATGTGTTTAATATGTATTTCATTCTCTAGAATTCTGGGTTTCCAAATCTATTAAAGAATTAAAAATCACTTGGGAATACATAAAAATATGGATTCTGAGACCTATTGAATCAGAGTATCCAGGTATAAGACTATGAGACAGTATTTTTCACAAGGTGATTGTAGGGCACTGATTGCCATGCTCCAGTCCTTCTAACCAGGAGATCTTCCAATCCTAGGAATCTAGTTGAGCTATAGCACTTTCCTTTGGTGGTTCTGCCAGGTCCTCAGACCATGGAAGTGGGCTGGGGAACAGCATTCATTTCTTTAGTCAGTTATTGAGGGCCCCGTATGTCTAGGGTTTGAGGAAAACATAGGGAATAGAATAGATAAGAATCCTGCCCTCAAGGAGTTTATATTCTAGGAAAATAGAGGGTGATGAAAAGCAGGATGAATACATACAGATTATAATATGTTTGTAATATGTTGGAAAAAATAAACCAGGGAAAGAATAGGAAGTGGTTATGAAACAGTCTGGAACCTGGGACTCTTCGCTTAAGTGCTGCATTGCTTGTATCTGGACACACCTCCCCTTGAGCAACAAAATACAAAGAAACTATATGGGATTAAAAATAACTATGTGCATGCACAGTTGGGGCAACAGGACAAAAAGGTACAAAAGATCAAAATACACAATGGAATATTACTCAGCCATAAAAAGGAACACATTTGAGTCAGTTCTAATGAGGTGGATGAGCCTAGAACCTATTATACAGAGTAAAGTGAGTCAGAAAGAGAAAGATAAATACCATATTCTAACACATATATACGGAATCTAGAAAAATGGTACTGAAGAATTTATTTGCAGGGCAACAATGGAGACACAGACCTAGAGAACAGACTTATGGACATGGGGAGAGGGGAGGAGAGGGTGAGATGTATGGAAAGAGTAACAAGGAAACTTACATTACCATATGTAAAATAGATAGCCAACGGGAATTTGCTGTGTGTCTCAGGAAACTCAAACAGGGGCTCTGTATCAACCTAGAGGGGTGGGATGGGGAGGGAGATGGGAGGGAGGTTCAAAAGGGAAGGGATATATGTATACCTATGACTGAGTAATGTTGAGGTTTCCCAGAAAACAGCAAAACTCTGTAAAACAATTATCCATCTATAAAAAATGAATTAATTAAAAAAAAAAAAAACTCAGTTGCCATTTCTAAAGAATCTGAAGCAAAAGCAGAGTACTGCACGTGCCCTCTGCCCACGGGCACCACCTAAAGGGTGGGCAAACCACCTAAGCCACCCCTCTGACCTGAACACCTGAACACACTTTTACCCTGACCCCAGGTAAGCTTGCCCCCCACTCAGGGAGGGAGCAAGCAAGAGAAACTGTTGTTCATTTTCACTCATCCTTCATGCAGCAAGTTCCCCAATAAGGCCTTGTCTGGATTTCTTGTCTGGCCTCTGATCAAATACTATTTATTAAGGAGGCCAAGAACCCTGGTTGGTAACAATTAGAGAGTGCTATTTTAAAGTGCATTACCAGGGAAGCCCACAGTGAGAAGGTTGCACAGAGTAAAGATCTGAAGGCTAAGAGATCAAGAATGATTTCTTGGAGAGGAGGTTTCAAGGGCAAGAGAAAGTGAACAGATACCAAGGCATGAACATTCCTGGCAAGTGTGAGAAACAGGGAGGAGGTAGTGAGTGAAAGGGTAAGTAAAACAAAACAGGGTCCCAGGGGTTAAAGGTTAGTGCCACATCACTCTGCAGGTCATTGTAAAGTGTTTGCCCCTCCTTCATGGGTGATGGGAGCCACTGGGGGGTTCTGGGCAGAGGTCAAATTTGCTTTTTAATAGCCCGACTATGGCTGCTATGCTGAGATTACACTGAAGTGAGCACAAGGGTTGAAACAGGGAAACCTGTTAGAAAACTGATGTCCTAATTCACACAAGAGATGATGGTGAGTCAGACCAGGATTTATGTAGCAAGGAAGGTGATGAGATGAAATCAGATGCTGAACATACTTTAAAGGTAGAATCAACAGGTTTTGTTTGCAGATCAGGCGTAGAGTAACAAAGAGAGAATCAAGAAAAAACCCAATGTTTGAGAGCTGAGAACTGAAAAGATGACAAGCGATTCACTAAGAGAGAGAAGGTAGAAAATTAAGCAGATGGGGGATGGATATCGGATGATCAGTCTTGGATCTGTTATGATGAAACACCCAAGTGGATATGTAAATGAGGTTAAAGGTCATCATTAACCAATGCATTTCTTCCTCACCTATCTCTCTGGCTTGGACCTCCAATGCCCTAATTCAAATCTCTATTTTCTAAGAAAAGGGATAATTTCAGATGTTGGTAAAAATTGCTTTGTGAAACCATAAAGTACTATAAAGTGTAAGTTATAAAGTACAAGTACTATAAACTGTAAGTTTTATATGTGGAAGCCCTAGGAAGATGCCATCAACTCCAAAAAGGGCCTTTTATTTGGCCTTTGGAAAAGTAGACTTTAGGAAACATGCAAGAGTCCATAGCCCCTCAGGGTTTTGGGGCCAGAGAAATACAAGTTGGGTTATTTGCAAGCAAATATAGTGCCTTTTCTGGAAACCTTCACAGTTTGCTAAACTTTTGGAAAATTAAACACCCACCATTAAATCATAACCAAAGGAGACATGAAGTAGCGACTGACCATGCACTCCCACCTATTGTGGCCTGAGAAGTAAAAGCATTATGTCCAGCTAGAGGAAATATGATTTCAATTGAGAATATCTGAAACCCTTGGATTTCCTTTCTAAAGAAACCATAGTCCATTCTTTCAATCCATCTCCCACTTGCATTCCATCTTGCAACCACCAGCTCTGCCCCTGCTCCCACCCGTCAAATCTTGGTAGAAACAGCTGTCACCACAAAAGTCATAGCTGGGCCAAGGCAGCCAGCTGGCTCTGTGATTCACAAACAAATTAACCTTGGGATTTTATTTTGAGCAAAGGGGCTTCCTATCCTATGTTCTTAGTGGCCATCCATATTTTTGCTCTTGGATAAACAAACACCAACTCAAATGTCACACAGACTGAGCCATATTGTGGGTTTTCAGGGCCACTACTCACTACTGCTTTTTTAAAAATAGTCTTAATCAAAAGTTTTTATCTCCTGACTTTTCCAGTGACCACTTCAAATGATCTGATCCATACCTGGGGTTTCATTTCTCAAAGGGGAGGAGTGTGAACATCGTTGTTCCATTAACAATTTAACAAATCATTTCTCAAAGAGAAGGCACAGAGTTAAATGATGACATAATATGGTATTTACAAGTTTTAGGAAATCAGCAATTGTATGTGTTGCAGCATAGCACCATCTACTGACCGTGAAGGGAAAGAACATGGGAGTGAGAAAAAGAAGACAGGAAAAGACAGGGCACAGAAAGGAGGTGAGAAAGAAGAGAAGGCTAGAGAGGAAGAGGAAAAGAAAAAGAACGGATCAAGGAAGAAAAGGAAGGGAAGAGAAAGGAAGTTAAATTTAAGAAAAGAACTTTGGGTTTTCACTCATGCAAATCTTCATGCCATACATACAGAAACTGACTTCAGAAGGTTTCGTTTCTATTCATCAAGGATGCAGAAGAATTTCAGGTTGTTAAAAATCACTTTACCATTTTCAAATTTTTAAAAATAGTTATCCAAGTGTGGCATTGTCAAAAGGATACATATATAAGTCAAAGGAATAGAATAAAGAATCCAGAAGTAAACTCCTATATTGAGTCTTATTTTTCTACAAAGGTGCAAAGACAATTCAATGGAGAAATGATAGTCTGTTCAACAAATTGTGCTGAAATGATAATACAAAATATGTGCAACCTCAACCCATACCTTACCTAAAATTTAACTAAATATGGACTACAAATGTAAATAAAACATTTTCAAATGTTAAACTGGTTTTCAATACCCAGAATTCATCCCAGGTATGAAAGGCTAGTCAAACATTTGAAAATTAATTAATGTAATACATCAACAGGCTTTAAAAGATAAGCTTCTCCATCATATCAATAAATTCAGAAAAAAAAATTTACAAAAATCCAACACTCTTTCATGATGAAAAGAAAAAGAACTCTCAGTAAACTAGGAATAGAGGAGAACTTCCTCAACTTATAAAGAGTATCTACAAAAGCCTACATCTAACATCATACTTGATGATGATAAAGTAGAAGTTTCAGCTATGGCTAGGAACAAGTAAAGGATGTCCTCTCTCACCAATCCTTTTTGATATCATCTTGGAAGTTCTAAATAGCATAATAATACCAGTTACCCTGGTGGCTTACTCGGTAAAGAATCTAGCTACAATGCAGGCGACCTGGGTTCGATCCCTGAATTGGGAAGACCCCCTGAAAGAGGGCATGTCAACCCACTCCAGTATTCTTGCCTGGAGAATCCCCATGGACAGAGGAGCATGGCGGGCTGTAGTCCATGGGGTCACAAAAGAGTCAGACATGACTGATCGACTAAACACACACATGAGAAAACAAAGAAATTGTTTGGGGAGAAAAGAAATAGAACATTGTTTGCTGATGACACAATCATCCATATAGAAAATCTTAAAGGATTAACAAAAAACTTCGGTAGCTAATAAACAAATATGGCTAGACGAAGGATATAAGGTTAATACACAAAAGTCAACTGCTTTCCTACATGCCAGCAATGAAAGAGTAGAATTTAAAATTAAAAACACAATGTCACTTACATTAGCATCCAAAAATGAAATACTTAGGTATAAATCTAACAATGTATGTAAGAGTCAACATGAAGAAAATTATAAAACTCTGATGAACAAAATTAAAGAACTGAATAAATCGGGAGACACTCCATGTTCACGAATAGAAAGACTCAGTACTGTCATGTCAGATCTTACAAACTTGATCTACAGATTTAATTCAATTCCAATCAAAATCCCAGCAAGATAATTTTGTAGATATTGACAAACTAATTTTAAAGTCTATATGGAGGGGCGAAAGACCCAGAATAGCCAACACAATATTGAAGAAGAACAAATTTGGAGGGTTGATAAGACCAGACTTCAAAACTACTATAAAGCTGCAATAATCAAGACAAGGTTGTGCTGGTGAAAGAACAGAGAAATAGATCAATGGAACAAAATAGGCAGCACAGAAATAAACTCACAATGCAGTTGACTGATCTTTGACGAAGGAGCAAAGGTAATACAACAAAGCAAATATAGTCCCTTCAACAAATGATGCTAGAACAATTGAACTTCTGTATTAAAATTTTAAAGAATATAAAGATATAAATCTTACACCCTGAACAAAAATTTACTCACAATGAACCACAGACATAAATATAAAAAGCAGAACTATGAAATTCTGAAAAGACAATACAGAAGATGTAAATGACTTTGGGAATGGTGATGACTTTTTAGATAAAATATCAAAGTCATAATCCATGAAAGAAGTAATTACTGTAAGTTAGGCATCATTAAAATTAAAAACAGTCTGCTTTCCAAAAGACAGTGTTCAGAAAATAAGACAATATATGGATTGGGAAAATGCATTTGCAAAAGACATATCTGATAAAGGATTCTTACCCAAAATCTACACAGTCTTAGAATTCAACCAAAGAAAAAGAACAACCAAATAAATAAGATTATGAACAACCATATTAAAAAGTGGGCCTTAAAAAACTAGGAATAAAACCACCATATAACCCAGTAGTCCCATTCCTAGGCATATACCCTGAGGAAACCAAAACTGAAAGAGACACACATCGTTCATTGAAGCACTATTTACAATAGCTAGAACATGGAAGCAAACTAGATGTCCATTGACAGATGAGCGGATAAGGAAATTGTGGTATATAAACACAATATTACTCAGTCATAAAAAGGAATGCATTTGAGTCATTTCTAATGAGGTGGATGAATCTAGAACCTATTATACAGAGAGAAGTGAGTCAGAAAGAGAGAGATAAATATCGTAGTCTAACACATATATATGGAATCTAGAAAAATGGTACTGAAGAATGTGTTTACAGAGCAACAGTGGAGAAACAGACATAGAGAATAGACTTATGGACATGGGGAGAGGGGAGGAGAGGGTGAGATGTATGGACAGAGTAACATGGAAACTTACATTACCATATGTAAAACAAATAACCAATGGGAATTTGCTGTATGTCTCAGGAAACACAAACAGGGGCTCTGTATCAACCTTAGAGGGGTGGGATGGGGAGGGAGATGGGAGGGAGTTTCAAAAGAGAGGGGATGTACACCTATGACTGATTCACATTGAGGTTTGACAGAAAAGAGCAAAATTCTGTAAAGCAATTATCCTTCAATAAAAAATAAATTTAAAAAACAGTGAGTCTTAACAGATGCCACCAAAGCAGAATACATCACCAAAGAAGTCCATCACCAACTCCCAGAGCTTATGCAAACTCATATCTATCAAGTTGGTGATGCCATCCAACCATGTCATCCTCTATTGTCCCCTTCTCAAAGGTATATGAAAAGACAGTCCACTCTATATGTCACCCCAGAAATGCAAATTAAAACAACAGATTACCACTGCATACCTACTAGAATGCCAAAATCTGAACCTTGATGACACCATATGATGATAAAGATGTAAAACAACGGGAACTATCATTCATTGATGGTGGGAAAGGAAAATGGTACAGCTACTTTGGAAGATATCTGGCAGATTTTTACAAAAGAAAATAAGCATTTTCAGCACATGATACAGTCATCATTTCCTTGGTATTTACTCAAATAAGCTGAGAAAACATGTCCACTCAAAAACCTGTATATGGCAATTTATAGCAGCTTTATTCTTAAGTTCCAAAACTTGAAAGCAACCAAAATGTTGTTCAGTAGGTGACGAATACATAAACTGGGGTACATCCAGGCAACTAGATACTACTCATCCCTGAAAAGAAATGAGCTAGTAAGCCATCAAAAGATATGCAAGAACTTTTAATGTACACTACTAAGTGAAAGAAGCCAATCTGAAAAGGCTACATACTGTACAGTTTCAACTATATGGCATTCTGGAAAAGGAAAAAAAAACACTATGGAGACAGTAAAAGATCAGTGGTTGCCAAGGGATTAGGCAGGAAAGATGAATAAGTAGGCTGAAAGGATTTTTAGGGCAGTAAAAATACTCTGTATGATACCACACCATAATACGTGTCATTATACATGGATACATGTCATTATACACTTATCGAAGCCCACAGACTGCGAATACCAATGATGAACCATAATATAAACGATGAACTTTGAATGATTATGATGTGTCAATGTAGGTTCATTAGTTATAACAAATATAGCATCTGGTGGGGATGTCGATAGTTGGGGAGGCTGTGCATGTGTTGGGAAAGGGGTATATGGGATATCTATGTGCCTTCCTATTAATTTTTCTATGAACCTTAAAACTTCTCTAAAAAATAGTCTTTTAAAAATACTAGAAGAGAAGACTTTCCTGATGGTCCAGTGGTTAAGAATCCCTCTGCCAGTGGAGGGGACACAGATTTGATTCCTGGTCCAAGAAGATTCCACATGCCATGGAGGAACTAAACTCATGTGCCAGTTATTTAGCCCATGTTTTAGAATCCATGCTCTGCAACAAGAGAAGCCACAGCAGTGAGAAGACTGCATGCAACAGAGTAGCCACAAACCACTGCAATTAGCAAAAGTCTGCATGTATCAACAAAGACCCAGTGCAGCCCCCCAAAAATGCATAAATATTTTTCAAAATATTAGAATATATTAGAAGAAAAATATTACTCACAATTATTCATGACAAGGAATAGGGCAGGGGAAACTATGATGGAACCACTGATTTATTTAACATCATGTATGAATCTCAAACTCATCATGTTGAGTGAAGTAAGCCAGTCTCAAAGAATTACATATTGCATTATTTCATTTAATGATATTCTGGAATAGTGAAAACTCTAGGGACAGAAAATATATCAGTGTTTGCTAGAGTAGGAAGAGAGGGTAACATGAAGGGGTATAGAGGAATTTGGGAGGGGTGAAGAAACCATTTTATATCTTGACTGAGCTGATTATTACACTACTGTACATATTTGTCAAAACTCTCAACTCTAAAATATAAATATGGATTTTACCATATGTAAATGATACCATAATGAAAATGTAAAAAGTAAATGACCTTACTCTAATATGTGACTTATTGCAGAAAAAGATGGAATTATAAGTTATTTTCTACTTTCACATACTATTTGTTTAAATTCATCAATTTATTCTTAAAAGAAAACCCTTTGTAGTGCAAAAGCTTTTAAGTTTCATTAGGTCCCATTTGTTTAGTTTTGCTTTCATTTCCAATATTCTGGGAGGTGGGTCATAGAGGATCTTGCTGTGATTTATGTTGGAGAGTGTTTTGCCTATGTTCTCCTCTAGGAGTTTTATAGATTCTGGTCTTACATTTAGATCTTTAATCCATTTTGAGTTTATTTTTGTGTATGGTGTTAGAAAGTGTTCTAGTTTCATTCTTTTACAAGTGGTTGACCAGTTTTCCCAGCACCACTTGTTAAAGAGGTTGTCTTTTTTCCATTGTATATCCTTGCCTCCTTTGTCAAAGACAAGGTGTCCATAGGTTTGTGGATTTATCTCTGGGCTTTCTATTCTGTTCCATTGATCTATATTTCTGTCTTTGTGCCAGTACCATACTGTCTTGATGACTGTGGCTTTGTAGTAGAGTCTGAAGTCAGGCAGGTTGATTCCTCCAGTTCCATTCTTCTTTCTCAAGATTACTTTGGCTATCCGAGGTTTTTTGTATTTCCATACAAATTGTGAAATTCTTTGGTCTAGTTCTGTGAAAAATACCATTGGTAGCTTGATAGGGATTGCATTGAATCTATAGATTGCTTTGGGTAGAATAGCCATTTTGACAATATTGATTCTTCCAATCCATGAACACGGTATGTTTCTCCATCTGTTTGTGTCCTCTTTGATTTCTTTCATCAGTGTTTTATAGTTTTCTATATATAGGTCTTTTGTTTCTTTAGGTAGATATACTCCTAAGTATAAGTAAGGTGAAAAGACAGCCCTCAGATTGGGAGAAAATAATAGCAAATGAAGAAACAGACAAAGGATTAATCTCAAAAATACACAAGCAACTCCTGCAGCTCAATTCCAGAAAAATAAATGAGCCAATCAAAAAATGGGCCAAAGAACTAAACAGACATTTCTCCAAAGAAGACATACAGATGGCTAACAAACACATGAAAAGATGCTCAACATCACTCATTATTAGAGAAATGCAAATCAAAACCTCAATGAGGTACCATTACACGCCAGTCAGGATGGCTGCTATCCAAAAGTCTACAAGCAATAAATGCTGGAGAGGGTGTGGAGAAAAGGGAACCCTCTTACACTGTTGGTGGGAATGCAAACTAGTACAGCCGCTATGGAAAACAGTGTGGAGATTTCTTTAAAAACTGGAAATAGAACTGCCATATGACCCAGCAATCCCACTCCTGGGCATACACACTGAGGAAACCAGATCTGAAAGAGACACGTGCACCCCAATGTTCACCGCAGCACTGTTTATAATAGCCAGGACATGGAAGCAACCTAGATGCCCATCAGCAGATGAATGGATAAGGAAGCTGTGGTACATACACACCATGGAATATTACTCAGCCATTAAAAAGAATTCATTTGAATCAGTCCTAATGAGATGGATGAAACTGGAGCCCATTATACAGAGTGAAGTAAGCCAGAAAGATAAAGAACATTACAGCATACTAACACATGTATATGGAATTTAGAAAGATGGTAACGATAACCCTATATGCAAAACAGAAAAAGAGACATAGAAATACAGAACAAACTTTTGAATTCTGTGGGAGAAGGCGAGGGTGGGATGTTTCGAGAGAACAGCATGTATATTATCTATAGTGAAACAGATCACCAACCCAGGTGGGATGCATAAGACAAGTGCTCGGGCCTGGTGCACTGGGAAGACCCAGAGGAATCGAGTGGAGAGGGAGGTGGGAGGGGGGATTGGGATGGGGAATACGTGTAAATCTATGGCTGATTCATATCAATGTATGACAAAACCCACTGAAATGTTGTGAAGTAATTAGCCTCCAACTAATAAAAAAAAAAAAAAAAAAAAACTGAATAAATGAAAAAAAAGAAAAAAACCCTTGCTAAACAAAGCTAATTTTGGCTCCTGTTTAAAATAGCATGCATTTAAAAATAATAACTTAAAAAAAAAAAAAAAGAATCTGAATTGGTAAGTTTTTAGTGTAACATGAACAGTTACATAATCTACATCTTAATGATCCAAATGTATTACAGAGAGGGGATTATACTGGAATTTAATGCAATCTTTGACTAACTTTTAACCTGAGTGTTTATCCATGTGAAACATCTTCAGAAATTCTTTCTGGTAGCTTACATTATACAAAGAAATGACTACATGGTTCTGAATGCTGTCCCTTTCTTCTCAAGCTCCAGATTACAACGTATCAGCCTTCCCAGAGTTATACTTTTGTTTTTTCAACCAAGGTTACTTCTCAGTCCCAAAGAGAAGAAAAGAACTCAAAGGTAGCAACCTATATAGGCAGAGCATTTATTGTATTGGATTTATGATGCCAAGAGCAAAGGTTAACCAAAAAAGGAAGAGGAGGATGGAGAAAAAATGTTAAAATTCTCACATCAAAGGCCATATTGCCAAACTAGTATTTACTGCATCAGTGGTTTGATCACTGCTCTTTGGATCCTTCATCCAATAACATGATTTGGGGGCTATATAAAATACATTCATTTAACAATTATTTCTCATAGGTCTGCTATGTAAGCTATGGTGCCAAAAACAAACTTGGGATATGGTGACCCACAAAAAGACAACAGACCTGTCCTAAGACAGCTCATCATCTTTGGGAGGAAGTCGATGCATTAAGTCAGAAATGATGGCACAGTAGGATCACACCTGTCATGGTATCTGAGGAGCACAGGGGAGGAAGGCAGATGCATCAAAGCATCTGAACCCAGGTGGTATATTTAGTAACAAAAAATAGGGCAGGGATATTAACTATTCAATGACTATTAGCCAGATGGATTGAGGAATATAGGCAGTAAGAAAAGACAACAGCAGCAAAGATCTAAAGCCTTACAAGTCTATAACTATATAATAATGTAATTAAAGCTTTACCACAAAAAAAAAAAAAATATGCCTGGAAAATATAAAGACTCAATGAAATTGTAAAAAAAAAAAAAAATCAAACCTCTCCTTAATTGATCTGTAGCTATCTAATTGAAATTTGGCCTTGGAATTCAAAATGAAGCAGGCAAAGGCTAACAGAGTTTTGCCAAGAGAATGAAGTAATCATAGCAAACACCCTCTTCCAACAACACAAGAGATGACTCTCCACATGAACATCACCAGATGGTCAGTATTGAAATCAGATCGATTATATCCTTTGCAGTTGAAGACGGAGAAGCTCTATACAGTCAGCAAAAACAAGACCTGGAGCTGACTGTGGCTCAGACCATCAGATCCTTATTGCAAAATCCAGGCTCAAATTGAAGAAGTAGGTAGGGAAAAACACTAAGCCATTCAATTATGACCTAAATCAAATCCCTTATGATTATACTATGGAGGTTATGAATGGATTCAAGGGATTTGATCTGGTAGACAGAATGCCTGAGGAAGTATGGACAGAGGTTTGTAACATTGTACAGGAGGCGATGACCAAAACCATCCCCAAGATAAAGAAATGCAAAAAGATAAAGCGGTTGTCTGAGCTGGCCTTAAAATAGCTGAGAAAAGAAGAGAAGTAAAAGGCAAAGAAGAAAAGGAAAGATACACCCAACTGAATGAAGAGTTCCAGAGGATAGCAAGGAGAGATAGGAAAGCCTTCTTAAGTGACCAATATAAAGAAACAGAGGAAAATAATAAAATGGGAAATACTAGAGAGCTCTTTAAGAAAACTGGAGTTACCAAGGGAACATTTCATACAAAGATAGGCACAATAAAGGACAAAAATAGCAAGGAGGTAAAGAAGCAGAAGAGTTTAAGAAGAGATGACAAGAATACCCAGACAGACATCCTGGAGTGTGAAGTCAAGTGGGCTTTAGGAAGCATTATTACAAGCAAAGCTAGTGGGGGTGATGGAGTTCCAACTGAGCTATTTAAAATCTTAAAAGATCATGCCATTAAAGTGCTGCACTCATTATGCCAGCAAAGTTGGAAAACTCAGTAGTGGCCACAAGAATGGAAAAGGTCAGTTTTTAATTCTAATCCCAAAGAGAAGCAATGCCAAAGAATGTTCAAATTACCACACAATTATACTCATTTGACAAGATTATGTTCAAAATCCTTCATGCTAGGCTTCAACAGTATGTGAACTGAGAACTTCCAGATGTACAAGCTGGATTTACAAAAGGCAAAGGAACCAGAGATCAAATTGCCAACATACACTGGATCATGTTAAAAGCAAGAGAATTCCAAAAAAAAAATCCACTTCATTGACTGTGGAACAGTCTTAAAGAGATGGGAATACCAGACCACCTTACCTGCCTCCTGAGAAACCTGTATGCATGTCAAGAAGCAACACTTAGAACCATGGAACAATGGACTGGTTCAAAATTGGGAAAGAAGTACGTCAAGGCTGTATATTGTCACCCTGCTTATTTAACTTATATGCAGATCACATCATGCAAAATGTCAGACTCGATGAATCACAAGCTGGAATCAAGACTGCAGGGAGAAATAGCAACGACCCCAGATATGCAGATGATACCACTTTAATAGCAGAAAATGATCAGAAACTAAAGAGCCTCTTGATGAAGGTGGAAGAGTAGAATGAAAAGGCTGGCTTACAACTCAACATTAGAAAAACTAAGATCATGGCTTTGGGTCCTATCACTTCATGGCAAATAGATGGGGGAAATCTGGAAGCAGTGTCAGATTTCATATTCTTGGGCTCCAAAATCATTGCAGACAGTGACTGCAGCCACAAAATTAAAAGACACTTGCTCCTTGAAGAATAGCTATGTCATACCTAGACAGTGTTTTAAAAACTGAAGACATCACTTTGCCTAGAAAGATTCATATAATCAAAGCTATGGTTTTTCCAGTAGTTATATATGGATGTGAGAGTTGGACCATAAGGAAGGCTGACACTGAAGAATTGACACTTTCGAACTGTGGGGCTGGAGAAGACTCCTGAAAGTCCCTTGGACAGCAAGGAGATCAAACCAGTCCATCCTAAAAGAAATCAACCTTGAATATCCATTGGTAAGTTTGATGCTGATGCTGAAGCTAAAGCTGCAATCTTTTGGCCACCTGATGTGAAAAGCCAAGTCGTTGGAAAAGATCCTGATACTGGGGGAAATGGAGGGCAAGGGGAGAAGGGGGCAACAGAGGATGAGATGGTTGAATGACATCACTGTCTCAATGGACATGAATTTGAGCAAACTCTGGGAGATAGTGAAGGATGGAGATGCCTGGCGTGCTGCAGTTCATGGGGTCACACAGAGTTGGACATGATTTAGTGACTGAACAACAGCTACAGCAATGGAAGTAACCCAGATGATGCTAAGTGGAAACAGAGAGAACAAAACTAATCTAGAGAAGATGCTACCCCCAAATACTATTATTAATTTGTCTTTATTTAGGGAAAACATTTTGTCATTAATGTTGTTTTTCAGTTGCTCAATCGTGTCCAATTCTTTGCCACCCCTTGGACAACAGCACTTCAGGCTTCCTTGTCCTTCACCATCTCCTGGAGCTTGCTCAAACTTATGTCATTTGAGTTAGTGATGCCATCCAACCAATCTTATCCTGTGTCATTCCCTTCTCCTCCTGCCTTCAATCTTTCCCAGCATTAGGGTATTTTCTGATCAGTCAGCTCTTTAGGGTCATTAAGGTGGCTTATCCAAATTTTCACAGACTATTGTCAAATTGTGTAAAAAAGCAAAATGCGTTAGTCAGCCTTACCTCTTCTAGTTTTGAAAGTCTGTGCACTTGGAGTTAGAGTCTAACTAGACTGCTTTCTAATAGATTTCATTTTAGAAATAGATAGTAATCTCTTACTTTTTATGCATTTCCTTCAACACAAATGTCTTTCATGTTTAATCTTGGTATTTCCTTGTATAGAAGCTCATCATTCATAGAAAAAACAACCACTCATCCAACAAATCTTTATCTAGGCCCCACTATATGCCATGTCCAAGAATCTTCATTTGTGTTATGCACTTGAGTAATTGGTCAAATCAATAGTATAAAAGTCTGCAGGTACACATAAAATTACTTAACCAATAGCTTAAATGCTTAGGTAAGCTCTCCCTCAAACCTCAAAACCAATAGAAAAAATGAGGGCTAACATGTCACAAACCTAGCCATATTTTTGATCTGTACTATTTTTTTTGGTATAGAGTTTCAATAAATATTATTCTTTTAGCAATGCCATAAATTCACTTCTCTATAGCTTCAAAAGCTTGATCATAGTTTTATGGTTCTCAATTTTAGTGAATTTGTCCATACTCAATCATCAGTCTTTGCCCTTCCAAAATATTCATAATAAATAATTCACGAGGAAAATGCCCTTAGTTTTTGCCTGGATAACATGTTTTTTTTTATTCTTTCCCTCCTTTTTATTTTAGGTCTCATTCTGTCTCTATTCTGATGTTTAATTGTGGTGGTAATTTAGCAAAGGTAATGATTTTGAAGGGGTCTGTGATCATCGAAATTTAAGCCCAAATAGCAACCTGTGACATTTTTTAAATTTTATATTGGCGCATAGTTGATTACCAATGTTGTATTTGTTTCCGGTGTACAACAAAGTGATTCAGTTTTATATATATATATACACATTCTTTTTCAAATTATTTTCCATTTAGGTTACTACAGAATACTGAGCAGAGTTCCCTGTGCTATACAGTAGCTCCTTGTTGGTTATTTATTTTAAATATGGTAGTGTGTACATATCAATTTAGGAAGACTTAATAATTACCAAGAAGCCAACATCTTGATGATTTTCTCAATGAACTAAGCAATGGTATAAAGATTTCTCTTCTTCACATATTTTTATAATATTCTGCCATATACTTTTCAGCTATTTCTCTGGAAACTATTTGAATCCATGTTTCTCCTAAGCAGTGACACAAGGTGGGCTGGCTTTCATGTTTTCATGTGGATATGGTATTGCTGCAGGCAAAAGGAAGCACTCCTATAATAAACCCTCTGGGTGGGCTTGCTTTATAAGGGTCTTGAAAAGCTGAGAAAGACAAGCAAAGAACCAAGTGTGAAACTTGAGGCCCTTGTCACCAACACACTGTGTTAAAAGCACACACCAATTACTAAGCATACCTACCCAAGCTAGTAAATTGACCGATTTCTCACCCACTATTTTTGTTTTTATAAACCAAGGGAGGAACACAAGAAAAAAATTTTTACTTTTATTTTTTAACTCAAGAAAGGAAAAAAAGGTAAATTTTGCATATTATTCACCATTACCTTTAGGCAGTTACTATTAACTCTTAGAAGTTAAATCAAAAGAAATACAGGATTCCATCAGTCTTGGGCAGTGCTGGAGAATATGCACTCTGTCTTCACCTTATACATACAACATACTTTCAGAATTAGATGTCACAACATCATGAGAAACAGTATGTTGAAAAAGTCAACCTGACAGAGTATAATGGTATCTATAGAGAGTTTGTTCAAATTCTCTCTGTTAATGTCTAACTCATGGGCTGGGACCTGATATCATTCAAGTGTTACTACTTTCTTCATAAAATCTACTTGTAACTCGACTAATGCTGAATCTACATGCCACAGCCTGGAATTCTGACTACAACTAAGAGTTATATGTGGAGGGATGAAATAAATATCTTACTCTAGTCCTCAATCTCACATCTAAAATTATCTGTACCAGTATCTAGTTGTTCCTTAGAGAACTGATGGTAGGAACTGACTGCTGTAGGGTATATGTCTGAGCTCCATCCAGAGGACTTCGAATTCCCTACACCATGTCTCTATGCTCATCCACAGGCTGTGTGTGGTCTGAACCAGTGATTTCCTTTAGAAGGTTGACCTTGGGCTATTGGAACCAACTTTGCTGCCCAGAGAGCCAGAAGTACCTGGGAATTTGCATCTTCCAAGGTTGACCAACCAGCCCAGTTTGTTGAAGACTGAATGGTGTCCCCAAATGTGGGATTTTCAGCACTAAAAGCAGGATAGTCCCAGGTTAACTGAGAAAGTTGACTACCCAAAGTACCCTCATCATCACAAGTGAGTGGTCCTTAGTCATATCTGATTAGTGCAGTAATATGAAAGCCCAAAAATATGATGCTGAAGTTGAAACTCCAATACTTTGGCCACCTGATGTGAAGAACTGATTCCTTGGAAAAGACCCTGATGCTGGGAAATACTGATGGCAGGAGAATAAGGGGAAATGGGATGAGATGGTTGGATGGCATCACCAGCTCAATGGACATGACTTTGAGCAAACTCCAGGAGATGGTGAAGGACAGGGAAGCCTGGTGTGCTGCAGTCCATGGGGTTGCAAAGAGTCAGACATGACTGAGTGATTGAACTGATGAAAGCCCAATTCCCTTGTCTTAAGTTGGGACAAACATTCAGGTACAATTGTGTTCCAGAGCACCTTGCAGGAACTGACTGAGGCTGGAGTTTCCCATACCTCGCATCTTCCCTTCTGTTTCCGGTCTCTCCTCTCACTTTCCCATGTCTCCTGGAAGCACTGCCTTATTAAATCATTTGCACCCCATTCTCATCTGAGTGAAATATTGTGAACCCCTGCTCCTTTCCAGGAGTGTGAGAAAATCACAGGACGTGTCTGCCATTGAATTCATATGGCAGTCACAAATTTCGTTTTAGCCAAATGTTTAAGCTTATCCTGAACTAAAATATGGTGGTGGTGGTTTAGTCGCTAAGTCATGTCTGACTCTTGTGACCCCACGGACGATAGCCCACCAGCCTCGCCCATCCATGGGATTCTCCAGGCAAGAATACTGGAGTGGGTTGCCATTTCCTTCTCCAGGGGATCTTCCCAACCCAGGAATCGAACCCAGGTCTGCTGCATTGCAGACAGATTCTTTACCAACTGAGCTATGAGGGAAGCCCAGTTATAGGCAGGTGGGAAAATTCTCTCATATTGGTGAATTTCCTTTTCTTGTTTCCATAACTTTGGTAAACTTGGAGGTGGTAAAGATGGCAGAAATAGCAGCAGAGTATAAAGGTGGCTCTTGGGGCAGGGGGTGGGGAGGGGGGGTGCGGCAAACAAACAGTTAAAAGAGATAGAATTTAAATAATCAACCCCAAGCGATTAAGATTTGATTAGCTATTATTTAGTGCATCCCAAGGGGCATTTTTTTCTGAAATAAAACTAGCATCTTTAGTACATTTTAAGAAAATAATTTTCTCTGCTAGGATATGTAATTCTATCATTTGTATATACCTACAGATATTTTTTCTGAAATCATAACTGAATAAAATATTAATTTGCCCTGGACTGTCCTTTTTTGTGTCTAGAAAGTCTACTTCTCTGACCTGCTCTCTCTTTGAACCACTGAAGTTACTATACAAGGAGGAGCAATGTGCAATAATTTACCAAAAAAGAAAAAACACAATAATAAAGTAGCTCTATAACCTGTGTGTTTGATTTAAGGAAAAGGGTTTCCCTTTCAGGACCCCATGAATGTGTACAAGGTTCAAACAAAGGGCGAGGCGCTAATGAACAGCCTCTGTTTTCCTGCGCCGGGCCCTGAGCAGAATGACTTCATTCAGGGCTACTGTTCGTGCATGGAAAGTGCTGGTAAAAAATCCCACAGAGTTCAGACGACCTTTTCCTAACTTTCTTTTTTTTCCCCTATTTGTCTTTCGGGTCTAAGCCAGGGATAACATAAATATTCATCAGCTGATATTTGCAGTAGCTGTGAAGTTATGAATGAGGCCATGCGGCTTGCCTCTTGTCCCATCTACAGAAACGGCAGCTTCTCCACTCAGCTTCCAGCCAAAGGACACTTTCCAAAATCCCCAAAGGGTACTAGCAGGCTTTTCAAATTCAGACTTTTCTTTTCTTTAATGCTCAGACCATAAATGCTGTCTGCTCAATGTTTACCTTGGGATTATAGAAGAAGAAAAAGAAAAACATTACTTTGCCAAGCTTTAAACTTTCAGATGCCTTGACATAACAGGCAAATGTGCTGGTAACTCACAACATTGGTGGCATATATCAATGGTTATGATGGTTGCAGGTTTTCTTTTTACATTAAATACCAGACAGATACCTGAAGCATGTATTGTGTGAAGGACAGCAAAAAGAATCACAGCCTTCATCTGTTTTTACTGCTTTATTAGTCACCTGGGCAGGTGTTGGACAGAGATGCTGGAAAACACTTTTGAGTAAGACAGCTTCAAATAGGTCCTCGATGTTGAGACATAAAAACATAAAAATTGTGCCTGTCATACAGCCCAGAATGGGCTAGTCTCCTTGTAATCCAGATTTTCCACAAATCAGAACTTTAGAATCTGTATTTTTAAAAAATTTTCCAGAGCCTCTTACTCAAAAAAAAAAAAAAAAAGGTAGAAAGAACGTCATAACTGGAAATAAGAGACTATGTGGTAGCAAAAAGTCAAGTGATGAATCAATTCCCAGTAGCTAATAAACATAAATAGAACACATTTTTAATAGATACAGTATAAATTATGTCAATGTACAATACTGTCTTTTTAACTTTGCTTATCAGTGTGTTTTATTCAAAACCCAACATGTGGTCTTTGTCTCTGTAGAAGTGTTCCCTATGTATATGAGTTATCTGGATAATCCTAGGACATGAGGATAATTTTTAAGAAGTGTTACTCCAAGAGCCATACTTGGAAGAATCTATTTGGAAACATACTGTATTTCTGAATTTTATATAACAATTGCAGATCAAAATCTCCTATGATCATTGTTCTGTAGGTTTTCAGGTCCAGCTATCTTGGATAAGAGGACGTACCTGACAGTGGAAATGTCTAAACCACCAAACCATAGAGATGAAAGATAGAAGAGCAGGAACTCAGGTGTTCCAATAAGGACCAGATCCCAGCCTGGCAAGAAACCTGACTGGAACAGATATTCATGGCTGGATTCCCGTCTCCTTCTTCATCCTGGAGTCTAACCTTCCCAGGGCTAAAATGGGAGCCAGAGGCAAGTGCTCAACTGTATTCTCTCTGGTTCCAGCTCTCACCAGAATAAGATCTGATGAAGAACTGTTGGAGAGAGTTATAGGCAATGAACTTCTGCAGGAAAAACTAGTCAGTAGACAGGGATGATGGATTGTCATACATGCACAGAGACAGTGGGGAGGCCAGACAAGTTAGAGCATGCAGGAAAGATTTCTTCTCCCTCTGATCCTTTCCCAGTACTGTAAATTCTGATCTGGAAGTAGCAGAGGGAAGAATTAGATGTTGATGTCCTCTCTGTGAAACCCTTTTTCAAAGCACATTGCAACGTCAGAAATAATTTCAATTAGAAACTTTTTACTCTTACGTTATTGCAGAACAAAATACTCTTATTCAACAATAGCCTATAAAATTTCATGTACAAGTGACTCTATATTTTGATCTTGGGAACAAGCAACCGAAGATATTTGCTTACTTGATTAGTTTTCTTTGTTTTTAAAGGACATTTACATATTTACATATTAAAGGCCACTTTCTGAGTTCTAGCCTTTCTTTCTTTCTTTCATCTTTCTTTCCTCTCCAGGAACACTGCACTTTCCAAAACAATACCTCATCTGTTTAAGTACACAGAATTTTGAACAGTACAAGACAATTTGTGATCTATCAAGGCAGACCACAAGAATAAGTCATACTGTTTCATTAAAGTGGTCCATGTACTTTATAATCCAAATTGGGAGAGTTTGGGAGTAATTGGAGCATGAACACTAGAAGAATGAGTATTATCCTGGGAGAATGATATAAAACTGGGACTGTTGTGGACAAACAGGAGCATATAATCACCCTACACTTGAAGTCCTCTGGTTGATTCTCTACTTCTATCTTCAGTTTCCACTTTTGTTCTCTGGATAATAATTTGCTTTCCCATTAGGTGATTTAATGCCACTTTATTTGGCTATTATACCAAATTATCATCAATATACATTACTCAAGCTATATCCTCATAAAGTTGCTTTGGGTGATGCCATCTCCCTTCTGTCTTTCCATTGAGGATCTTAAAGTTTTCTAAAGCATATCCCATAAACTGTGCACTCTGCCTACATATAGGGCCAGTGCTATCTCAAGAAAAATAAGATTAGATTGTTTATTTCCCTTGCTTCTGAGAGATTACTTGGTGGATACCAGATAGCCAGCTGTTGGTTCTCTCTATATACTGAAGTACACTCGGCTCCCTAATCAGAATAGGGATAATTCATGCACAAAGGCATATCAGACTACTTCCATGGGTTCAGTGTCCACAGATGTTAAAGAGCACCTTGGACGAACAGCAGCTTCAACACATTGGTTTTGGCCTAATGACTTTGTCATACCTGTTGATTCCTAGCTCCTCTATGTGAATTCTTCTTACTTTTGGGTGATTTAAAAAAATACATATTTATTTCTTTCTTTGGCTATATTGGTGTCAGTTGCAGCACGTGGGATCTTTCGTTGCAGAGCATGGACTTCTCTCTAGTTTTGGCACATGGGCTCAAGAGCACTGGCCCAGCAGCTGTGGCACGTGGGATCAGGAGCCCTGGCCTGGTAGCTGTGGGATGTGGACTTTCTACTCTTGGGTGATCTTGATGAGCCACCTTAGCTCTCTTGCTTTGCAAAGGTCCTTTAGAATTGCAATGTGGAAAATTACACCACTTCAACGTTCATAATATTTTGACGTCTACAAATTTGAAGTCTACAGATGCTGTTTAAACTGATAAGGAGTATTCTGAGAAGAATTTTCACTAAACAAACTTTTTTTAATTTCTTGCCATTAAAATTTGATTTATTTGTTATTCAAACTTTGTCAATTATCTCCATCTCTGCCACTAATAGTTGACTGGACCTTGGTAAGTTATAATCCTTCTGGTCAGTTTCCTAAACTAGAGATCAAAGGGTTGAATTTTCAGTATTTCTCACATTGCAGTCCATAGAATTTTATATCCATATTATATTAATCACTTTAATTAAAATCCATATTATATTAATTAGGCTTCCCTGGTGGCTCAGACAGTAAGAATCCACTTTGCAATTCAAGAGACCCAGGTTTGATTCCTTGGTCAGGAAGATCCCCTGGAGAAGGGAATGGTTGCCCACTCTAGTATTCTTGCCTGGAGAATTCCACAGACAGAGGAGCCTGGTCAGCTACAGTCCATGGGCTCGCAAAGAGCTGGACACGACTGAGCGACTAACACTATATTAATTGTATACATACATGAAACATTTACAGAAAATACCTGATTAACAAAGGTAAATAGATTTCTTTAATATAAGACTTGAGATACATTAATAAACAGATGTATCTAATCAAACCACAAGACAATTTTAAATTACCATGATTAATTTATGCACTTCAAAAATAAAGCAGTCAAGAAGTTATATTTGCAAGAATGAACACACTAGCCTTGGAATAACATGTTAAACTTCCATCAAACATTCTGTGATTTGAAACTGACAGGATGTTTCTGGATTACTGATGCATGGTCAAGCAAAGAAAGACTGCTCACAGTGGGATTAAAGGCATTTCCCTAACCAGTTTCAAATTTCCCAGTTGCCAAGTGATGCCATACCCTTTAGGTGTTACAATATTAAGGTTAAAGAACTCATATCATTCCTAAGTTTCTTTTTTAGTGAAAATATGACCAGAAAAAAAATTTAGTTAATTTGTAAGGAGACCGACAGAGTTAGCACACATCCGCACACATCCAAAAACATAGAGTGCAACAAAGGAAACTATAAGCAAAGTGAAAAGACAGCCTTCAGAATGGGAGAAAATAATAGCAGACAAAGCAACAGACAAAGGATTAATCTCAAAAATACACAAGCAACTCCTGCAGCTCAATTCCAGAAAAATAAATGACCCAATCAAAAAATGGGCCAAAGAACTAAACAGACATTTCTCCAAAGAAGACATACAGATGGCTAACAAACACATGAAAAGATACTCAACATCACTCATTATCAGAGAAATGCAAATCAAAACCTCAATGAGGTACCATTACATGCCAGTCAGGATGGCTGCTATCCAAAAGTCTACAAGCAATAAATGCTGGAGAGGGTGTGGAGAAAAGGGCACCCTCTTACACTGTTGGTGGGAATGCAAACTAGTACAGCCACTATGGAGAACAGTGTGGAGATTCCTTAAAAAACTGGAAATAGAACTGCCATATGACCCAGCAATCCCACTCCTGGGCATACACACTGAGGAAACCAGATCTGAAAGAGACACGTGTACCCCGGTGTTCATCGCAGCACTGTTTATAATAGCCAGGACATGGAAGCAACCTAGATGCCCATCAGCAGACGAATGGATAAGGAAGTTGTGGTACATATACATGATGGAATATTACTTGGTCATTAAAAAGAATACATTTGAATCAGTTCTAATGAGATGGATGAAACTGGAGCCCATTATACAGACTGAAGTAAGTCAGAAAGATAAACACCAATACAGTATACTAACGCATATATATGGAATTTAGAAAGATGGTAACAATAACCCAATATGCAAGACAGAAAAAGAGACACAGATGTATAGAACAGACTTTTAGACTCTGTGGGAGAAGGGGAGGGTGGGATGTTTCGAGAGAACAGCATTGAAACATGTATATTATCAAGTGTGAAACAGCTCGCCAGCCCAGGTTGGATGCATGAGACAAGTGCTCGGGGCTGGTGCACTGGGATGACCCAGAGGGATGCGGTGGGGAGGGAGGTGGGTGGGGGTTCAGGATGGGGAACACATGTAAATCCATGGCTGATCCATGTCAATGTATGGCAAAAACCACTGCAATATTGTAAAGTAATTAGCCTCCAACTAATAAAAATAAATGAAAAAAAAAGCATAGAGTGCCAAATTAAATTTGAATACCAGCTAAACAACAAAATTGTTTTAGCATAAATATGTCTCAAATGTTGTATGGGATATACTTATACTAAAATTTTGTTGTTGTTGTTTCTACAGAGGACACCTCTTGTTTGATAATCAACCAAATTTCCTTACTCTGGAAATAGCAGGGCCCTTTCCTGGCCCTTAGGATTCACAGTAGTCCCATATTCATATTGTACCTTTTCTCCCTTACCATGTTTAATGGATCAAGGGGTTTACAAGTTAGCATTCTAGTCTCTAGTAATCTTAGACTGAAGCTGGAATATAATTCTTGGTGGCAGAGCCAGGTGATGGGAATCTAGGTTGGCTTGTAGCCAAGTGACCTACCGAGTTGAAGTTGCCCATCTGCAGTGAGAAAGCAATAAAGCCAACTTTCTGGGAGAACCAAAGGCGGGGGAAAGCAAAACAAGTCCTTGGTACTTTTAAATCCCTGGAACCAAGTTTCATAAGCCCCAACTGCATTTATGTTCTTCCTGAGGTTTGGCAGTTCAGCACTTCCTATGATTTAATGAGACACTAAAAACCTCTCCGACTGCTTGAGCTAATTCAACTTGTGTTTTGTTCTTTCCAATAAAACATCATGAGTTATAAAATTTCAATGAAACATTGTTTAGGGTGCTTAAGCAAAAATTAATTCTCAGAAAGGCTAGAAAAATATTAATTGCTCACCATCTTTAGGGACAAACTTGCATAATAGAGATGTGCCATACCCACATTACCCCACTGTGTGGCCAAGACCCATTATGCAGGGAGTAGACCATAGGGCTTGCCCATAGAATATATGTGAGTAGCATTTGGCCACATGATCTGATATATTCCAAGCAACTCTGAAATTCTATGACTTTGTAACATTTCAACAATTTCTCAGTCTCAACTTGCTACACAAATATAATCAAAGAAACAATACTGTGTACAATAGCCAAGACACGGGAGCAACTTAAATGTTCATCATCAGATGAATGGATAAAGAAGATGTGGTACATAACACCAAGGAATATTACTCAGCCATTAAAAAGAATGAAATAACACCATTTGCAGCAATATGGAGGGACCTGGAGATTATCATACTAACCAAAATAAGTGAGATGAAGACAAATGTCATATAATATCAAAATATGCAGAACTATAAAAAATGATATAAAATAACTTATTTACAAAACAGAAACACATTCACAGACTTAAAGAACAAAATCTACTGTAACAAGGGGGAAGGGTGGAGGGAAAGGATGGACTGGGAGTTTGGGACTGACATGTAAACGCTGCTATATTTAAAATAGATAACCAATAAAGGCCTACTGTAAAGCATAGGGAACTCTGCTCAATATTCTATAATAACCTAAATGGGGAAAGAATTTAAAAACAAGATACATGCTTATGTATAATTGAATCACTTCGTTGTACACCTGAAACTAGCACAACATTGTTAATCCACTATCACGCATGCATGCGGGTATGCTTAGTAATGTCCAACTCTTTGTGACCTCATGGACTGCAGCTTGCCAGTTTCCCTTGTTCCATGGAATTTTCCAGGGAAGAATACTGGAGTGGGTTTTCATTTCCTACTCCTGAGGATCTTCCCAACCCAAGGATGGAACTTGCATCTCTTGCATCTCCTGTGTTGGCAGGCAGATTCTTTACCACTGAGCCACCAGGGAAGCCCCTAATCAACTATACTCCAATATAAAATAAAAATTTAAAAATACTTATAATCAAGGCCTATTTCATAGTTTCTTTAATTGATTATATTAAAATAAACTTTGTAACTCACAAAAACTAAATTTTTAAATGACAAAACCCACTCTTCGGAAAATTACACCTCTTAATATTTTAATAATACCCCCCTTTTCATTTCAGTTTTGCAAATCAAACACAGTTTCAAAAGAGCAATTTTTGATCATAAAATGCTCATACATAAATTCATATTCTTAGAATTTTATATCAAATACTGTGATTTTTAAACTTTCTTAATGGAATGCTTTAAGTATTTGCTGTATTTTGATGTCATACATAGAATGTTAGAGTTGATTCTTTAAAAATTTCTATAATCTCCCTTACAAATTGTTGTCTATTAATTTAACAAATATTTATTGAATCACTACAATTTTTCATGGAAGGTGCTGGTAATACAGCAAAAACCTAGACAAATTCCCTGCCTTCATGGACATGACAATCCAGCTTCTAGCTCTCTATCCTCATAATTTTTCCTTAGTGATATTTGTTTCACTCTAAGGACAACATAGCGTAAATTTATCCATATATTTACTTAACAGCAAAAGTAAGAAAGTAAAAGTCATCACATGTCCACTTTAAGATGGTGGTACATTCTAGAAGCATGACTGGATTTCCAGGCATCTTCACCATGTTGTGTGATCTCCTGTGAGTATACTCAGTCTGGCCAGGGCTGGAAGCAATGCTCCATGAGGAGACAGAACACTGCTGAGGATGACTTTCTGTTGTTCTTGACACTACATGTCTGTTAACATACTAAAGGACGAATAAGTATTACAGTTGGTGATAAGAGAACTCTGCACTTTCTGAGATATTCAAAGTACCAAAAAGCAGTGCAGGAAGCAGTGTGCCATAACAGAAAGATGTCTCTGTCCAGAGCCTGAAGATCTGGACGGCAGATCTTATTCTAATATTCATCTTAGCATGACCTCAATGTACAAAGAAATATCTAATGGCATTGAGGCATTCTTTGTGAAATTAGAAGCTATCTCCACAAAAATCCCACTCCCCTACTCCTTCGCACTCTCCAGTGAAATGAGTAAAAAAAAATTTAAGGACTAGTATAATGGTTTAACTGATATGCTATTAAATGACAGCTGGTGACAAACACAATTATTCATCACTGAGCTGGTTCAATAGGGAAGATATTACCATCTGATTATGAGCATTTTCCAACAATTCTTGGATATTTCCAACAATGCTCTAACAAGGTATGATATTTTTCAGTTTCATTCTTATCCCTTAGTTTGATGGAAGCAAAACTACAAATGAATCTAGACTAGGAAATCATCTTGGCTCTTAACAGAATTGGAATACTTAGAATACCTGATTTATGTTTTATTTCTGAATGAGTGTCAAAAACTCCAAAAGGTCAGCAGTCCCTGAAATAAACTGAAATGGATACTAAAATATAGATTCTTGCATAATGTGTTTTTGTTATTCTTGTGCTATCATCTTTATTTCCTTCTATTGAGCAAAGTTAAAAAAAAATGGAGGACCATGTGAACCTTCATCATTAGGAAGTTTTAGATAAGCAACAAAAATGGCAATTTTCTAAAAGTTATTAGAGTGAAAAAATTTAATTCATGTATATTTTCAAATTAACTTTTAAAAAATATATGTTGCTACTTTTTACTTGCCTGGAGCCTTTGAGGAACTTTGGAAGTACAAATGTTAACAGAGATGATATTAAGTAGCAGGAGAAGTTCTCATTCTTGAACTCCTGGAAGGAGGCATCTCAGATGCAGAGGCAGTTTGGGTATTAACTTCCCATGTCCTCTTAACTACTCCCTTCCTGGGAAAGGGCCAACAACTGTGGGGAGTGTCTTGCTTTCCAAAGACCTTTCTTTCTATGTTTATTTGCTTGCCCTTGCATCATTTTCTCCATCATTTACCTGCCCAATAAAGGATGGACAAGAAATGGCAAAATAGTTGAAAGCCAATCAAATCATTCTGGAAAAATTGTTAACAGACCTGGAATAAGATTAGCCAAGAAACGTTTAGCTAAAATAAGGTTTGGGGGGAAATCTGTGGATCTCATTTAGATTGTGTTTATGTGATAACAAAGCATCTGGTCAATTTAGTAGAAAGTGGGCAAATTGCTTATGCAGTTGTGTTGACAAAACCACCAGTCAGTCCAATGACTACATTTTCAAATTTATGGATTCTAGCTTTCATACATACTGCCCGACCCATAATCATGAATATTTAATAGTTGCATAAATTAATTTTGGTAGATTAACAGTTTATGTCTGAATCTTCAGGTATTTTTGTTGGTTTATTGCATCGTTGCATCTTTTTTGGAGCTATATGATTGGTAGTACTAGAAACAGTGAATTTTAACTTTATTTAGTTAGTTTATTGAAGAATTGTTTAAAAGAGTTTCTTCCTAACTACTTTTAGTGCACTTTTTAAAAGCACTACTTAAGATGAAATGTTCATGTCACAGCACAAATTTTATTAAATTACTGTTATTCCTAAGTTCTCCCCCAAAGTTGGAGTGATATTGCTCATTCATATTTCAACTTGATAGGATGGTTATAACAACTAAAATATTCAAATCAAAACTATATTCTTGACTAAGGCAAAACTATTGTCTTCTATTATTCAGAAACTTTCAAAATCTGAGACGTTTGTTCATTAATATTAAAACCAGATAACATGGTATCAACAATAAAGGAAAATCTGAGCCAAAAGTGTGTTCTTGACTTGGGCAATGCTCCATGTTATATGGTAAAGACATCTGCTCCTGGATCAAAGAGATACCAAAGTTCCTTAGAAAAAGTTCTTGGTTGGTGCCAGTTGGTGATTGAGAATACAGGATTTTGTCTACTCAAAAGGACATATTTCACTCTAACATACTTTGTTCACTCTTTTCAGAGTTCCAGGATGTCAGCCATTACACTACATTCTCTACATGCCATATATTTTTATTATAGTTATTTATATAATAGCTTATACACATCATTTCCTAGTTTAAAAAGGGGTCACTGCTCTTTAGTACATAGTATTGATAAGTAATATGACTATTCCACCTAAAGAATGAAAATTAATGTTCCAGATTATTTTCTCAAGATGATGTGTTTATTCCATGGCTAGTCTGAGTCACAAATCAAGACTTTAGACAAAATTTCTGGAATCTTCCTAGTAAACCATAAATAAAAGATTAACAAGAAAAATAAACAAAAAAATACTGTTTTAGACCAATATAGCATTTTTCTTCTAAATAACTGTAAACATTATTATATTTATTACTGCAAATTAATTGCCTACAATAAAGGCAACTTACTGTAAGAGCTGCTATAACATAATTTTTTAAATTGGAAAGCTACGTTGAAAAGGCTTTATGTGACTTGCCCAAGGTAAACATGTAGCAAAGCTGGGTCTTGAGTCTATTAAATAAAGTTTCTTCTCTGCCTAAGATTGTTTTGCATATCTACGTCTGGACTACCCAGGAATATACCAACTGGCCCCATGTTACTACTTAAATTTAGAATAATTAGAATTAAAGTGAAGCCTTCAATACTGGACACATTTCAAGTACCCAATAGCCATACTTAGATAATGGCTAGTATATCAGACAGCACATATATACAATGTTTCCATCATCATAAAACATTTATGGGGCAGTACTAGTCCAGATAATAAGAATCTTTCTTTTCTTTCTTTCTTTCTTTCTTTTTTTTTTTTTTTTTGGCCACACCACACAGCGTGTGGGATCTTAGTTCCCTGACCAGAGATCGAACCCTTGCTCCCCAAAGTAGAAGGGTTGAGTCTTAACCACTGGACTGCCAGGGAGGTCCCTGGATAATAAGAATCTTAAAATGTTTGCTTTAACAAAATAAATGTCCCCAAATTTATAATAACCACTGACTTTACTATTGCTATAACATTGTTAGTAAGGCTAATGTAGAAAAATAGAGGGCAATATTAATAATATATTAATTCGTATGAGACATATGCTAGTTATGTTGGGCTTTTTTTCATATTTAAACTAAAATTAAAACAATGTGCTAAGCATAATTCCATTTTTAAACTGTGTCATGTGATATTTAGCATTGCCTCAGCTGAAGATATTGAAATTCAAAGATAAAGAAATCATTTTTCAGGCACCAGGTTTTTGGTTTGGTTTTTGGTGGGTGGTGCCAAGTCAACAGCAAAGGGAGGGAAGCAGACCAGTCTGGATTTCATCAGATGGCAACACAAAAAGTACACCAGAGGCAAGTGTGACCCCAAAATATTATAACCATCTCAGCTACCATTCAAGTGTAAAAGCATCAGGCCAATTTTTAAACATGCACAAACTCAAAGAATATTGTTATTTTTTAAAATATGAGTTACCAATGAAATCCGGGGAATGAAGAAGAGGTAAATCAAAATGAAGAACTGGGGAACAGAGGCGCTATCAAGATTATAGTAAGTACTAAACCCTTTTCAATGAAAACTAACATTAAACAATTTTGGAAGAGGTATAATTAAACAATTTCAGAAGAGGTATAGTAGAAAAAATTATAATACATTAATAATATTTAGAGAGAAGGGGAGAAAAATAGAAAAGAGAATAGACATAAGAGGCTAATTTCTTCATTTTTTTATAGCGATTAGTTAACTGATACCATATAAAATGTATATGCCAGAAATAACAATTCACTCAAACTTCTTAAGTTTTAAATAATTTTCAAAATGTCATAAGCAGGTACTTAACATACTATATTTCTTTTTGGAAGAACTATTTACCTTAACTTTAAGAATTCCTGAAATTTCACTTTCCCTCCTACTAAATTCAAGTAAAACTAAATTGAATATTTTACTTAATGTAACATTTACTGTGTAGTTCTATTTTAGCAAAGCCATTTTTATCTATGTATCCAGATGCTATTTGTTATATGTATATAGCAGTGTCTAATAAGTATTCACCTAATATAAATAACAATTATATTTATGTGATAAAATATGTGGTTTTTATTTTACTTTGTTGAATTGCTTAAAATCCTTAACCATTTTTCACAAAAAGTCAAATTTTAAAGTAAATAATATAAAAAATAATTATTACAAATAAGACTTTGATGTTCAATTTATAATTCACAATACATTCTCACATATATCACCATGCTGTGTCTTCATTTCACAGCTGAAATTCTGAGTGTCTTAAGGTTAAATAACATTTCACATGGCTAGTTACTCAGATATTCAGGATTCTAGTCCAGTACTTCGGGGTGGGTTGGCTTTGACCTTCAACTAGTGAGTTTACTACTAAAACTCTAATACATAATGTGAAGCATATTACTATAAACTACTCATCAATAATAAGATCCCCACACTATTAGACTTAGGATTTTGACTATAATGAATCAACTTGAAAGGTAGATGATCTAACCAGAGAACACAAGTAGGAAACGGAGCCAGAATCTTTTCCCCAATAAGGCTGAACAAATGAACAAATAAATAAATTGCACACTTGAATTTCACCCATTGTATTGGCATCATTCAGGGTAACACAGTTCTTGGTTTTCAGAAGATCCTGGAAAATTTTCAGTTGAACCTATGTGCATTATCTGAAATGATATTCAGAAAAATATCAATAGAAATAGAAACAGATAACTGGCTAAAAATAAACTCTCCCAAACAATTCTTAGGAAAGAAACAAGATACTGACTATTCAAGTAAGCATTGGATAAGGACAGGAAATTGCATCTTTTTAAATAGATAAGATTTCCCATCACATAAACATAAAATAATACCCTCTATCATTTGTGTTAACATTTGTATCACCTAAAATAAACTCTCATCCTGATGTTCTTCTATAATTGGCATGTGACAAAGCACACACTGAAGCAAACAAGAGTTTAGAAAGCATTCTTTATCTTTATGTTATAAGAAGCCTTCAGATTTTCCTAAACAGACAAACTTTATTTTGTTGCTATGCAACAGATGTGCAATACAGTCCTTCGGACAATAAATAAATTATGAATTTTACAATGAAAGGTCTTTTCGCCCTGTTTGAGAACAAGCCACCACTTCCTTTCATGCTATACTAATCCACCACAGCTCTCTAAAGCTGTTTCACAAACGCTAATGTTTTGGCAAGATAAACAAATGAATGAATAGCACAGCAATGACACAGATGCAGCTTGCAGACAGC